>NC_044352.1:24873532-25041175 GCF_007364275.1 Archocentrus centrarchus | reverse complement strand
ATCTGATCTTTGGCAATTCTTAGAATTAGCTAAATGCAGCCTCAGATGAACAACAAAACAGGACAAGTATGACATATGCTAATCAAAAGTCTTTATTAATCAATGATCGGAAGGTGTGAGAACCTCTGTAAAACCAAAGGTTTTGGCCGTTTGCTGGTCTGGAGCATTCAGTGTGTGTTAACACAATGCCAAAGAGGAAAAAGATCCACATGATCTTAAAAAAGCAATTGTTGCTGCGCATCAATCTGGGAACTGTTATAAGTCAATTACCAAACAATTTAAAGTCCATCAGTGAGAAAGATTATTGACAAGTGGAAAACATCCAAGGCAGCTCCCAGGAATGGACATCCCAGCAAATTCGCCCCTACGTCAGACTGTGTAATGAACAGAGAATCTCCAAAAAAAAAGCCAAACAAAAAACAAAAAATACATCTCAACCTCTACAGGCCCAATTAGTACAGCGTCACAAATGGAAAAACCAAACACAGCATATCAAACCAACACCTCAAATCAACTGTCAAGCATGGTGTGAAATGATGGTGATTTGGGCTTGTTTTGCAGCCACAGGACCAGGGCACATTGTAGCCATTGAGTGAACCATGAACCATGTAGGATAATATAATATACTGTAAATAGTCCGGCCTGTTAAGGTTCAACACACAGGCACATCATGTACATTGTATATAGTGTATTATTAGTAGTATAAAGGTTAAATTGTTTGTTGATTTTATATATATTCTTTTCTTAATAGTGTGAATTATTATATCTTTATTTATATTTATAATAACTGCGGCTGCTGTTACACCCAAATTTCCCCTCTGTGGGACAATAAAGGCTGTTTCTTCTTCTTCTCTTCTTCTTCCTCTGTGTACCAAAGTATTCTAAAGTCAAAGCGGTCAACAGCTAAAGCTTGGCTGGAACTGGATCAGGACAATGATCCTAAACATGGCAGCAAATCTACAAGAGAATGGTTGAAGAATAAAAGAATTAAAGTGCTGCAATGGCCCAAAGTCCAGACCTCAAACACACACATAAATGAATGCCCACAAATCTCAATGAACTGAAGCAGTGCTGCAAAGAAGAGTGGGCCAAAATGTCTCCACGACCGTGTGACAGGCTGATAAAGTCATTTAGAAAACAATTAATTCAAGTGATGCTGCTAAATGTGGTTCTACAAGCTCCTGAATCATGTTTAGTTTTTCACACACAGCTTCTGTATTGTGGATTAATTTTGTTAAATAAATAATGACACTGTGTAATATGTCATGTGAAGTTCATCTGAGGTATATTCAGCTAAATCTAAGGCCTGCAAAGCACCAGATTATTTTATTATGTCCTGATATATATAAAACTTGGGACTTTGGAGATTGTGCTTCTTTTTACAAAGACTGTTTCCACATGTTTTGGAGGATGATATGTTGCCACCCAAGCAACATCTTTTTTCAGGGAAAGGCCTGGATGTTTCAGCAAGACAGTGCCAGACCCCAAATATTACAATATCACGACTGTGGACTAAAACAGTCTGTGTACTAAAGTGGCTTAGCTGCAGTTTAGACCTACTACAGACCTTTTCTTCAAAAAATGACAAAACTGGCACCGAACTGAACTGAAAACCTGCATTCAAAAAGAATATGAAAAAAATTGCTTTCAAAACTACAGAAACTGATATCCTCAGTTCCCACATGCACGCTGAAAAAAAAGGAAGTGATGCACCGCAGTAGTGAATGACTTGCAGCATAAAATTCAAAATGAGCATATATTCTTTAAAAAAGCAATCATATTTCTAATTTTCAACCTTGTGTTGTCCTTGTAGTGTTTTCAATTAAAACCCTAAGCTAAATTTAGATGTTTTCCTCATTATAGATCTGTTGTTTTTGTGTGAGTTATCCAGTTCTGGAGATATTAGCTGTCTGCCTTCTCTTAAATATAACTGAACTAAAACAGGTTTGCCCTGTGGTGACTAAAAAAATGTACGTTTGAAAAACTCTCTTTGCTGTGAGCAGGTTCATGTAGGGAGTTTCCTTTCTACAGTCCTCATCAGCCAGGGATGAATGAATTCAGTTTTTTAATCTTTATTTTATATTTAATGTATATTTTACAGTTTTTAGAACAAGTTTTCAACCTAAAACAGAATAATTTACTTTATGTCCACTTAATTTTTGCTCCCAAAAGGCAGACAAGTCCATACAGTGTGACCGTGTGGAAAGATCCATGTTTCCACAGCATCAGCAGTACAGGCACACACGTACTAAACACACAGTGTCTTTGAGAGTAGTTCCAGGCACTCATTTGCAATTTGCAAAAGGTCTGACAACCACTATGACACACACACACACACACACACACACACACACACACACACACACACACACACACACACACACACACACACACACACACACACACACACTATACTTTGACAGGAGGGACCATGGCCCTGTCTCACTCTGGGATTCATTACCTTTTGCAAGCACCTTGTCTGAAGCCGATGAAGTCATTATAATGAATCTCTGCTGTCATGGAAAGCCTTGTGGGTCTAGCTGTACAAATGATCCAAAATGAAAAAGGCTTAAATATTGTTTAAAAAATTAAAACATGTCACCCGCAGATATAAAACTATTTATTTCACCATGATGCTGTTTTATTATCTGGCGCAGACATCCACGGTGACTGCAACAACACGTCTGTGGAGTTGAAAGTGAAGCCACTGTTTATTAAATTGAATTGTATTTGTTTGCCCTTCTAATTAAATTGAAGCACAGTGAATCAGAGACACGGGTCCATTAGCCAGACTGGGACATTTTCTTTTGATGACCAAACACACCGTGCATTTTACATGAGCGTACTGCACGTATGTTAGTGGCTCTACTTCTGTCATCATCATTCAGTGCAACAGGCCCTTCAGTACACAGGAGTGTAGCTGATCAGTGTTGCTGCCCTGACCTCTGTTGATTGATGGCTTTACCTTCATTTAATCACAGCAGTGGGTGTCATGTGAAGGTTACGTGTTACTTTTGGTCTTCAGACTAAACTGGGTTGTGATTGCATCTTTTCTTGTTTGTTTTTTTTAGATGAGTTATGCTGAGTTGCAATATAGAATAGAATAGAATAGAATAGCCTTTTATTGTCATTGTACGTGGGATGCATCTAGCTCTCTGACAGGGCTGAAACGATGTAAACATGCTGGTTGAGTGTCCTTGACTTTGGTTGCCAAGATAATCAAGCGCGGGAGAATCTGTCATTGAAGAGGATGCAACACGCACACATCACGAAAAACACATTTGTTTTTAAATCTGCGTAAACTTCATTTTAGCAACAGTGAAATGAATGTTTGGTTAACTTCATTATTCAGAATCAAAACACGCTCAGACAAGAATGGTTCTCATTCAGAGCTTCATTCTGTGTTTGGGTCTTCTCTTTGTGTAGCTGATAAGGGTCCATATTCCCTAATGGCCTTTAAAAGGACACAGTGTTCGTATGCTTTTCCATTTCCTTGAGTCAGCTCCCAAATGACCGAAAAGTCTTTAAACACAGTGAAGGAAATGGTAGGGAAAGCGCCTCTGAGGTCTCAGCAGGAGACCACCCTACTACTTTTAATTGAATGGCCTGATAGTATCAAATATCTCTATTCTAAATATCAAATAGCAATTTAAAAGGGCGAAACGCTTCCGTTTGAATTACAAACTATTACACAGTGTCCAGCACAGTGTAATTACCCAACAGGGGAACGGCACTGGCTGTAATCACATGTAAAACGACCCCTTTCTCCTCCTCCTCTCCTCCTCCTCCTCCTCCCCCCTCTCCTGCATCCACATACAGAAAGCAACAGGTCTAAATCCTGTCTGTGCACGGCTGTGCAAAGCTTGTGGTTGCTGTGAACAAAAGGCCTGATTCATTTCTTTTCATGCATTGTTCCTGAATTTCTCCAAACTGGAGCAATGATGTTTCGGGCAGCAGTCGAGCATGCTAAGAAGCACCCTGGTGTAAGTAATTTTTATTTCTTGACCGATTTTTTTGGTGGTTCATGTTTTGATAAGTCATTTCTTATGTCCAGCATATTTTAACATGTATCTCACATTTTAATAGAAATCCACCAGCTGCTTTGCATTTCTGAAATTTTGCTTATAAATATTTTGTAAGATCAAAAAGGATCAGTGAGTTGAAATATTTATATATGTTTCACTGAATGAAGGTAAACAGAGCTGCACTAGAAACTGTTACTTCTGAGTTAGATTAACACATAAATCCGGTGATGGTTATTTTTTTCTTCTTTCTTCTTATGTCAGTTCTGTATGTTACAAATACATAAATTTATCAGATTAACTTCCAAATGTAAAACTTTTCCTCACAGGCTACAAACCCGCTGTATTCAATTACAGTTTTTCAACAGACCCACTTAAATACAAACAGTATCACAAAATTTTTATGTATTTATTGATTTACTGTATGCTCAAAGAAAATATTGCACAACAATAAAGCCTAATATAAGGTATGTTAAGAGCTGCACCTAACTAGTTTGATTCTAGTGTCTATATTGAGACAAGCATCATGATACAGTGTGCGCAGCATATAGGTAAATTAATTGGTTAAAGCAGTAGGTACGTGTAGAAGTCTAATTTTCTTTCATCTAATCTAGTCTTAGCTCTAATTCAGTCTGTTAAGTTACTCCAGTGCCTCATTTCGAAATCAAGCTGAATTGAGAAGCTTAAGACATCAAAAACACATCCATGACTTCTGCAAACCCTTTAAATCTAAACTGACAAAATCTAAGCAGTTAGGAAATGTTTAGTAATAAAATTTAAAGTTTGAGTTGTTCCTACAGGGTAGGGGATTATTTTTTTTGCAGTTTTTAACCGGCTCTGCTGTCAGAGAGGGGAGTGACAGAGTTTTAAGTTCTTGTCACTGGCCTCCCAGGAAAAGGAAGAGAAAGGAGAGAAGAGAGAGAGAGAGAGAGAGAGAGAGAGAGAGAGAGAGAGAGAGAGAGAGAGAGAGAGAGAGAGAGAGAGAGAGAGAGAGAGAGAGAGAGAGAGAGAAGCAGCGGGGAAGAAATCCGCATGAGACTCTACCAGCGCTCCGTGATATGGTCTATCATCCTGACAGGCAGAGATGCTGGGAGACAGAATGTGAGGGAGAGCGAGAGTGAGAGAAGCGCTGCAGGAAGCAAATCCCTGTGAGACTCTACAACCCTCCTTGATCAAGTTACAACAAACAGAAAGACGGAGAATCCAAAAGGCTGTTAGAGAGAGTCCGAAAGTCTGAGCCCCACAGACGGAAAATAAGCCAGATGAAGGCGTAGTTGGTCAGATGGGAAAGCAGACAGAGAGTCAGTACAATGGACGGAGGGAGATGGAACGAGTGATTAAAACCAGAAAGAGACAGACAGGTGGGGCAGCTGCAAGCCTGTGTCCAAAATCCCTCATTATTCAAAATACAGTTTTACAAGTGTGTGAAAATCAGAAAATTATTATAACCTCAAAAACATGTCTTACCTCTCAATAATTACCATTATGACTTCATAAAGATGGAGCAGGGTACAGGATTATCAGTGGGCCATTGTGCATAACCTGAAAAAAAGCAAAGCTAATGGGGGGACAGGAAGAGAAGGCACAGTTGCCAATTGGAAATAAAAACGTCGGCATACTGCACACTATTTATTCAACCATGCATCAAAAAATAATCAGGCAAGTGCTTCTTGGCACAAAGATTATCTGTGAAAACTGGTGTTTCAGTGATGGCTCAGACAATGCAAAGCACAATGCAGGAAGTCGGTCTCTGCGGGGAATGTCAGAGCAGAAAAATCACTGCTTGTAAAGTAAGGGTTTGCCAGAGGACATGAAATGAAAATAGGCCTAATGAATAGTGACAGCAGATTCTTTGGTCGAGAGAAAGAAAACATTTTTTTTTTTTGGACCAGATGGAGTTCAGCAGGTTTGGTGTACCCTCTGTGAAACACGGAGGTGAGAGTGTGCTTATGTGGTGCTATATGTGCACACACGCAAAAGGTATTAAGGAGATGGAGTTATGAACACAGCTTTGTATAAGCAATACTGAAAAGAAGCTCGGCAGGAGAAAAACATTATGCCAGGGCTATGATCAAATTCTCAATCACAATACAGCGAACACAAAAGAGTTTTTAAAGAAGGGAAAAGTGAAAACTTTGACCTGGCGAAGAGTTTTTTTCTGGAAATTTGTCCTCTGATGTAACTGACAGTGGAGTCAAAGGTACAATATTTCCCTCTGAGATTTGATTATGTAGAAACACACGTCACACACACACACACACACACACACACACACACCACACACACACACACACACACACACACACACACACACACACACACACACACACACACACACACACACAGAGTACTGTGTCAGCAGGTTCATTGGGCTGATGCAGTGTGAAAGAGCAACAGCAGGCTGAGAGTTAATCCCCAGCGCTGTAATGGTCAGCTGCTCAGATCACCTCTTCTGCTACAGTGGTTATAAAAGCTAGACTCAAACTTTCAAACCCAGTATATGTTTTTTGAATAAATGATGCTATTGCTGAAGGCTGACAGCTAATTTAGAAGAAAGTTTCTCACAGCTGAATAAGTTGCTTCACTTCGCTCTTCACCTTAGCTTTAAAAAAAAAAGTGCTGCATCTGTCTTGAAATTCAAGAATGTGCTTTTCTTACTGAGACATTCAGCTTGCAGAGTGTCAGGAGCCACGAGGCTGAAGATGATGCAGTGTGGAAAACGAGTAACTGCTTCCCATTATGATAATAGCTGTTTAACATAGCGTACGGGCGTATGGTGCAGCAGAAATGCCTTTTTGTTGTTTATGACCTCAAATTGGGATTTTGTGTGCCGGTGGTGATTTAGCATATTTTAATGCTGTTGTGAGGCTGTGTGTTACTGCACAGCAAATTCTATGATATAAATCTGAAAATGACAGATAAAAGCGAGTTCTGTATTTTCTGAATCACATAAGACAAACTAACTGCTGCTGGTAGAAAAATATCCAAATGACTTCACTGGATATCAACATTGGACATGGCAGCCTCTGGGGTCTTCATCTGTCTTCAGGGTGGTCTGGAAGGCATCCGACTGAAGTGTATTTTACCAGCTTTCCTGAGTTTGTTGCTCTTTCTTCTTAAACCAAATTTCCTTTGCGTTAAACCAAAACAGCACCCTGGTCGTGCTGCCGAAGGTACAGCTGTCAGTATACAAGTGAACGCACTGGTGCAGATTAATGCAAATCATGTAGGCTAAAATATTTTCTTTGACAATTTAAGCCTTAAATATGTGTAGAAGCTTAATTTTTTTTATTATTATTATCTCCATCTTTCTGTAGCTCATCCCCCAGTTCTTCTTATCTGTTTGGGAATGGGTGGAGCATCCTTATATCTGATCCGACTGGCCAGAGGACCCCATGTTACGTAAGGATCCTTAGATTTCACTCTGACTTCTGATCACATGTGGGAATTTTATTTATTTTTTGCTGTTATTGTTTTTGTTGTTTTTTTAATGAGGAAAGGAAAAACAAGCTAAATACACACAAACACACCACCACCCCCCCCCCCCCCCCCCCCCCCCCCCCCCCCCCCCCCCCCCCCCCCCCCCCCCCCCCCCCCCCCCCCCCCCCCCCCCCCCCCCCCCCCCCAGCTTTTAATTAAATGTTTCACCTCACAGCAAACGCTGCTGGGAGACTCTATGACAGCTGTGTTTCCTCAGGTTTACACATCTGCTTAGTTTTGTTTTCACTTTAATTGCACCCAACTTCTAAAGAGCAACTATTGCCCCCCCTACAGGATGATCACAGGTGGACTCCAAACAAAGAAATCACTCAGCCTTCCTTCCTGTGATGGTCTTTGTTTCACCCTGAAATGCACATTTAGCAGTTATTAAAAGGCGTGTGGAGAAGAAATGAATGCTTATTTTGCATTTTAAGAGGAGGGATTTGTTTCATGATAGTTTCTGTCAACAGGGAGCTCTGCCTACTTTTATCCGTTTGCTTGGACTTCCTCTCCTCCTGCTGCTATTCAAGTGGTTGATATATGAAACTCCAATAACAGCAGACAGTGCTAAGTGCTTTTTACAAAACCTCACATGATGGTGCACTGTCGATTTGCTGTTCTTTTCTTTTTGGTTCTTTGCAGCATTAATTGCTCACAAGTGTAACAACATTCTTTAGCTTCCCGTTGATTGCACACAAGACTGAAAGCACCACTCGGTGCTGAGTTTGAATCCAACCCTCCATTTTTTGTTGTTATTGCTTCTTTTTATTTTATTTATCAGTTGGATAAAGTGTATGTTGTGTGTGTGTGTGGGGGGGGGGGCAGCTCTCAGGAAAATGAGAGCTTGATTCATTTTTAAGTCAGATTTCTAAAGAGTCAAATATGTCCCAATTCTCTGTGTGTGTTCAGCTGGGACAAGACCAATAACCCAGAACCATGGAATAAGCTTGACCCCACATACCAATACAAGGTAATGCAGCACACAAACTCCAATTTGATTGGCTTTCATTGTCGACTGATTGTTAAATCGACACACATGAACACAGTCTTTTTTCTGCTTTTGCCCTAGTTTGTTGCCATCACCACAGACTACAAAAACTTGAAGAAGGAGGGACCCGACTTCTAAATCTTCCAAACCAGAGTGGAAAAAAAAACATCACTGAAGATCCTGATCTTGGGTCAGATTAATCTCCCCTGCACTTCCTAACCTTCCCACTGCAGGAGAGTGAAATGGATTCCAGATCAGGATGCGTCTTTAGTGCCTCTGAGCCTGTGTGATGTTTGCAAAGCTGCTGGTGACCTGGTTGATGTGACCAGAATTGTTGGTGGAAAAAATGCATTTCTCCATATATGCACACACACTCAGCCTTCATCATACTAAGGAGTAACCAAGAACATCTGGTGACACGTTGCTGGCAACTTTCCAGTAGTTTTGCATGTTTAGACAAGCCCACCAAATTGGCCTGTTTGAGAAAGTTTCATGTTATTCAAATATTTCTATGTAAACACATGTGCACTGTGTGAAAATATACCAAGGGTGTAGGGGATCCAGGGTTATGCGAGAGCTGTTTTTCGTGTTAGACAGAAATCAACTGAGCTGCCTTTTAGAAGAAAAAAAAGTTTAAAAAAAATGTATCCATAAATGATTGGACATAAATGTAGAATAAGGAGCTAAAACCTGCAAATGCTTTGTTATGCTTTCTGCTGTTTGCTTTCAGTTACTGAAGATTATAATGGAAGCTTCTATATTAATTCTTCCTCTTTTTAAATGTTTTCTTATTAATTCTGCACGTGAGGAGCTTTAATTATACCAGCTTTTCATAAAATCACACTGGCCTATTGTGCTGCAACACACTAAAGGTCAAATTAGTGTGACCGGAGTGCATGTATTTCTTCATAACTGTCACATGATTGTAGGTTTAGCGGCCACCAAACTCAGCAATGACTGTGTAAGTTATGGAAAAAGCACAGATGCATTAACTTTGCTGGATTATTTCAATAAATAAAATATCTTATTCGTGTTTAGAAGAACTTTTTTTTTTTTTTTTTTTTTTTTTTTTGCCACTGAATGTTCTAGCACATACACAGGTGACTTTCCTCAAACACCTGCATGGAACTGAGTCAGATACAGATCTATTTCCGCACCTACACAATCAGGAACTCTGATGGAACCGATCCATCTGTTGGCAGTGCAGCTGTCACTCTACAGCCTGATTAGTGCTTTTGCAGCTACATTTAATGTGTGCAGGTGCATTTGAATTTGTGTTTGTCTGTGTGTACCAGTGTGTGTGACAGCAGCTCAGTGTCTTTGATGAGTGACAGCTATGGCAGGATGCTCAACAGCCCTCCTCTTGCATGGCTTTGATGTATAACCTGAGCATGCACACTACACACATAGTCAAATTTCTATCTGGACATACAGAAGTCTTAATCCACCCCTCATAATAATTTCTTTATATTTTGCTAGGAAAATGATAAATAGGTGCAGTCATTTATTTAAACATGTGTGAACATACATGGAAACACAGAGCGTGTACAATTATAACAAACTTGAAAGTCAGTATTTGGTATGTCCACCTTTATTCTGCAGCACAGCCTGAACTCTCTCAGGCAGCTCTCATCATTTCTTTAAGCAGTCTTCAGCAATAGTTCTCCAGGCTTCTTCAAGGACATTCAAAGCTCTTCTTTGGATGTTGGCTGCCATTTGTTCTGTTCTCTGTCAATATGATCCCACACTGTTTCAGTGATGTTGAGGTCCGGGCTCTGGGGAGGCCAATCCATGATTGATGGCACTCTATTGTGTGTTTTTCTATCCAGGTATGCTTTTAACATGTTAGCAATGTGTCTGGGAACATTGGAATGCTGAAAAATGAAGCTGTTTCCAGCTTTCCTGATGGTATTGCATGGTGGATCAAAATTTGATGGTACTTTTCTGTATTGATAATTTCATCAGCCACAAACCATGACAGAGCCTCCACTGTGTTGTACAAATGGCTGCAGACACTCACTGTTGCACCTCACCCCTGATCTCCTCTGCACATATTGATGATGGATTGAACCAAAAACTGTCAAGTCTGGATTCATCACTCCATGAGACCTATTGCTGATTTTTAGTCCAGTTCTTGTGTAATGTGCGATACCTCAGCTTTTCTCCCTGTTTCCCTTCCTTAAGAATGGCTTCTTGACAGCCTCCCTTCCACTGAGACCATTTCTGATGAGGCTTCAGTGAACAGCAGATGGATCAGCTGAAGGGTCAGATGCATTTCTCAGGTCCTGTCAGGTTTTTGCTGGATTTCTTCAGGACATGACTTTCAGATACTGTTCATCTGCTGTAGAAAGTTTTTTAGGCCTGACACTTCTTCTATTCTACTCCACTTGTCCGGTTCCTTTTCATTTTTAAGGACACACTGCACACCATACTGAGATATTCCAACTAGCTCTTTGGGAATCACCTTGTTGGTGCAAAAAATACTATTTTGATCCTGTCAAACTGTGTTATATTTAGCATTTTTCATAAAGTTGGGAGCCTTTTTTTATGGTTGGCTTAACAAACAAACAAACAAAAAACATTCCTCTGAAAATGGTCAGGTACAATGATTGGACTGAAAATGAGTGAAAAGGCAGACAGTGTACAAAGAAAATTTTTTGAAAGACCTTCAGAAAACCTGGAGAACTACTGCTCTTTATCTTCTGCTTCCAAGGAGCCAGACTTTAAAAGATTACATGAAAGTCTGGCTCCTTAGAAGCAAAAGATAAAGAAACAAGGGTTGGGTCAAGACTTTTGCACAATGCTGTAACATTGGCTTGCATACAAGTCCCTCAGACTTAATCTTAAACAAGGTCTTAATAAATAACAAATAATAATAATTATAATAAAAGTAGTATGACTTCCATATTATAAACAGAAGAGATTTTTGTTCACTTAAAGAAATTTTTCTTGGGTTTCAGCATCACTGAGCATATTAAATATGCTAAAATCAAAAGTGCAGCATTACATTATCAAAACATTATCAAACTCACATCTGTCGTCAAAGAGAGTGGATGGTGGATGAACAAGCACACAAACTGAAATTTACAGTGCTAACAAGTTCAGATTTTAGAGAAACCAAATCTCAATCACAACCATACGTTGGCTCTTACTGAACTCCATATATTCCATTCCTATTATATGTATGTTTGTTGTTTCTGTAAGCAAAGAAAAGTAAGATGAATACAAAACTGAAGGACCTTTTTGGGGAATCCATTATTACTTCAACATACATGGATTGAAAAAAATTAATTTCTTATGAGATCTCTAGCCTTTTTGACTAAAGGTCAGACTCTTTTTGATCCTTTTACAAAACAAACAAACTAAACTCTCTGAACTCTGAGCTAACATTAATCACATTAATTTTGTGTTCCCCAGTAATGAAACAAAAAAAAACCAAGCAGGCAGAGCAAAGAATAGTGAACATCAAAAAATTTCTCCTCCTTCTGAACATCACAAGAACTGCTGCAGCAACAAGGAGACCGAGAACGACACAACACGAGGGGTCAAACGGTTTCACACAAACCCACAGGAGCTGTCAGGTCATGAGAAAGAGGCACAGAGATGAGGCAGATGAGTTGTTATTTTTGTGTTGTGATGCTTGTATGTGCATGTGTCTGCATCTCCTCGGGTTTGTTTGTGTGTCTTTTCTGACGACAGAGCTGAGAACATCCCTGACCTTTAACCTGGGAATCAGCTGCCTGGTCTCTATGGAGGGCACACATTCCTCTGGCAGAAACTGAAGCAATAAGCTTCACCCAAAACACTGGAAGACACAAAGACTCAAAACAAAAGTCCATTCAGTTTGTCTGTAAATTAAATATTTAATGCTCCAATTGGCAGCGACAGACCCTCGTGTTTGATGCTCATTTAGTGCTGCTTTATTAAAGCACTTTGTGTCACAGAGGAAATCCTCTCTTAATAATAAATAAACATCGCAAATGAAATAACCTTTCAGCCCAGAGAGACAGAAATAGGCGGCAAGCTCTTTTTATGTGTCTGTGGGGGTAAAGATGTAACTACAGAGAAACAGTGGGAGAGGAAGCTTTTAAATAAACAGAAATGTAAGGTCTGAAGTTTTAGTAAGGACAGTTAAGGATTCTGGTGTTACATAATGCTCACATCTTCTCAAGTATATTATAAAGTGTCAGTGTTTACTAGAATTATGTAATGTGGAGAAGACAAACAATTCAGTTAGCAACTGTGACAATGTGGCCTCGACCCTGTGAATCTGTGTGTCACCATAGTAAACATGGTCCTGGAGAAACATAAAAAATAGAAGGTACTACTAGTTTTGGGTATTTTGGCAGGTGTTTATGTACACAGATCATCTGTAAAAAAAAAAAAAAAAAAGCTGGTTGTAGCGTCTATAAAGTCGACCTGTATTCTTTCTGATGGCCAGCAGGGGGAGACTCATCTCGCTTCAAAAAGACTTCCGGTTGTGTAGAAGTCAATAGGGAAAATTACCTTACTGCTCCCGTGATTGATACCCTCAATAAATAATATCCGGATGAGTTTATTGCTTCAACTACTAATATTAGACTTAGAATGCTGTGAAAAAGTATTTGCCCCCTTTCAGGAGCCACACCCTGATTACTGCCAGACCACCTGAATCAAGAAATCACTTACGTGTCTGACAAAGTGAAGTATGCTAAAAGATCTCAAAAAGCAACAAATCATGCCACAATCTAAAGAAACAGCGGAGAAACAAAGTAATAATGACATTTATCATTCTCCAGACTGATAGATGTCCTTTCTAAGGCTTTGGGACTCCAGTGAACCACAGTGACAGCCATTATCCACAAATGGAGAAAACTTGGTACAGAGATGAACCTTTCTGGGAGCAGCCAGCCTGCCAAATTTACTCCAAGAGCACATCCATGATTCACCCAGAGGGTCACTAAAGAACCCAGAACAACATCTTAAGAACTGCAGGCTTCACTTGTCTCAGTTAAGATTCAACAATAAGAAAGATTCTGGGCAAAACCACTGCTGACCTAAATGAACACAAAGTCTTGTCTCACGGTTGCCAAAAAAACATCTAGATGACACAAAGACTTCTGGGAAAATATTCTGTGGACTGACGAGACAAAAGTTTAACTTTTTAGAAAGTTTGAGTCCCGTTACATCTGCTGTAAAACTAAAACAGCATTTCACAAAAAGAACATCATACCAACAGTCAAGCATGGTCATGGTAGTGTGATGGTCTGGGGCTGCTTTGCTGCTTCAGGATGACTTACTGTTATTTATGGAACCATCAATTCTGCTCTCTACCAGAAAACCCTGAAGGAGGATGTCACCATCAGTTTGTGCCCTGAACCTCAAGCACACTTTGGTTAGGCAGCAGGACAATAATCCAAAACATACCAGTAAGTCCACCTCTGAATAGCTTCAAAATACAAAGCAAAACAAACAAACAAACAAATAAACAAACTGAATTAAATAATTTCTGCAAAGAAGAGTGGGCCAAAATTCCTCCACAGTGATGTGAAAGACTCATTGCCTGTTATCACAAATGTTTAATTGCAGTTCTTGCTGCCAAAGGTGGCACAACCAGTTATTACGTTTAGAGGGCAGTTACTTTGTCACAAAGGGCCAGGTAGGTTTGGATGGCTTTTTTACCTTAATAAATTAAAATCATCATATAAAAACTGCATTTACTTGGGTTAAACCCTCTGGTCCCCCTTCTCAAAGATGGGAACCACCCACCATATCAACCAAGACAGCCCTACAACATCCAGAGCCTTGAGGAACTCAGGGCAAATCTTATCTACCCCAGGGGCCCTGCCACGAAGGAGCTGTTTAACTATCTCAGTGACCTCACCCCCACTGATGGGTGAGGTCCCTTGTCCCCAGACTCTGCTTTTTCTACAGAAGATGTGTCAGTGGGATTAAGGAGGTCCTCTAAGTATTCCTGCCACTTCCCAACTATATCCTCAACTGAAGTAAGCAATCCCTCACCTGCACTATACACTCTGCGATTATAGCACCACTTTCCCCTCCTGAGTCGCCTGACGGTTTGCCAGAATTGCATTGAGGCAGTCTGAAAGTATTTTCCATGGCCTCACCGACCCTCTCCTCCCACATTCAAGCTACGTTCTTCTTCCATCAGATACCGCCAATGTTCCACAGGCTAACCAAGCCCAATAGGACTCCTCTTCAGTTTGATAGCTCCCTTTTCCTCTGGTGTCCACCACCTGGTTTGGGAATTACCACTACGACAGGCACCAACCACGTTGCAACCACAGCTCTGTGGGGAGGCTTCAGTGATGAAAGTGTGGAACATGGTCTATATTGAACTCAGTGGCCTCAACCTCCTTCGGAATGCTGTCAAAGTTCTGCTGGAGGTGGGAGTTGAAGATCTTGTGGACTGGGGCCTCTGCCAAGTGTTCTCAGCTCACCCTCACTATAGGTTTTGGTGTGTCAGGGTCTGTCCAGCATCCTCATCTGCTACCTGATCTAATTCACCACTAGGTGGTGATCAGTTGACAGCTCACCTCCTCTCTTCATCCAAGTGTCCAGAACATATGGCCATAGATCTGATGATACAATTACAAAATCGACCATCAACCTGCAACCTAGGGTGTCCTGGTGCCATGTGCACTTACGGACATCCTTGTGTTCAAACATGGTATTTGTTATGGACAAACTGTTGTTTGCACAGAAGTCCAACAGCAGAGTACCACTCAAGTTCAGATCAAGCCGAGGGGATACAAGGATACCCACCCCGGCCTGCTGCCTCTTATCAAGGGCAACTCCTGACTGGAACAGAGTCCAGCCCCTCTCCAGGAGACTGGTTTCAGAACCCAAGCTGTGCACTGTCGGTATCCTCTAAACCTCAATGCCTAGATCAGGCTCCGTCCCCACCAGACAGGTGACATTCCCTGTTCCAGTGGCCAGCCTCAACAGCCAGGGATCAGTCTGCCAGGCCCTCATGCCAGGCCTTTGCTGCTGCGCAACAAACACTGCGCCTGGCTGGGCCCATGTCTCCTCTTTGGGCTGTCTACTCCACAGGCCAAAGCCTGGGCCACCAGGCACACTCCCTCGAGTACCCTCCCCAGACCTGGCTCCTGGGTGGGAACCCAGTAACCCTCTCCCAAGCAGGTTAAACTGTATATATTCCACTGGCATATATGACTGCCAGTGGAATGGGGGTCACTAGTGTCTATTGATGATGCGACCTCTGATAGAAGTAGCAGGATGAATTGTGAATTGCACAGGGCTATACTCTGCTGAGATTCAAGCAAAGGCTGCAAAACTGATAAACACAGTTGTTTTACAGAGGAAATGGGTGAGACCCAAAGCATACAGCAAAAGCATCCCAAGACACAGAAATGAGATATTCTTCAATGGCCAAGTCAGTCACCTAAATCCCAACCCAATAAAGCATGCTTTTTAGTTACTGAGGACAAAAACTGAATGTGGAGAAAACCCACAAACAAGCAGCAACTGAAGGTGGCTGCAGTAAAGACCTGGCAGAGTATGTCAAGGGAGGAAACACAGCATCTGGTGAAGTCCATGGGCTCTAAAGTTCAGGCAGTCATTGACTGCAAAAGATTTTTGTTTAAGTATTAAAAACAATTATTATCTTAATTTCAAACTTATATCTAAAATAAACAAAAAAGTAACATTTTTTGTAAAAATACAAAAAAATACTGTGTTTGTTCAAAGAATTATGGCCCTAAAAAGCATGATAGGTCCAGTTAAACAGTTCTTCAGAGAGGGGAACATGTGGTTTCAATCATCATGTCATGAAGACATTCTTCCATAGAAAACAATATCAGCGTCCAACTGAGAAAGGCAGTCAAACTGAATAATCCATCCATCCATCCATCCATCCATCCATCCATCCATCCATCCATCCATCCATCCATATCTGAAGTATAATGAAACAAATGAAATAGTCCAAAGTTGTTTTTTTAAGCGTGAAGCTCTGACAAGTTTGGGGACCAGCTTTTATTTTCTTTTTCTTGACTATTCCCAGAAGTAAACAGTGAGAGGACATGAGCAGAGGAAATTCCAGCAGCTATACATGGATCAGTGTTTATAGAAACTGAAGACGCCTTCCCCTCTTGGGATAATACACATAAATCATCCACTGCTCAGTGAAATACAAAATAGCAGCAGGTGAGGAAAAAAAACACAAACAACAACAAAAACATTGGAACATTCAGGATCATTTATTGCAGTTTAAAAGATTTATTTAATATATTATACATTCCTCAGAAATCATTTCTGTTGAAGTCAAACTACACAAGCTACACACACACAGAAAAAAAAATCTAAAGCTTGTTTTGAAATGCCTGTGCTACTTTACTGTTTTCTTTTCGTGTTTGTGGATTTGTGGGTGTAAACTGAACCACAGCTGCTGTGAGTTTCCCAGTGTGCGGGACAAGCCCGATGTCAGTAAGAGCTCTTAAGCAGACCTAGCAACCAAATGCCAAAAATACCTGAAACAGGGTCCTTCTTGGCTTTGGCCCTGTCAAGAAGGTGAAAACAAATTCCAGAAAGTGATGTTGACTCGCAGTTAACATCCATTGCTGTGTAACATTTAAACTCTAAATTCCTATTGAATACCATTTTATGAAAATAATCACTACTACCAACCTAATCATTACAAACCAATAACAAATCAAATCAGTTTAGATGCTGAGAAGGCTGAAAGTTCATTTTATGAGTCGATGTGTATAAGTTGTTCAGCTAAATTGGTTACACTGCTAAAAAGTGAATAGTATCCCATTATTATCAGTCACTTGCTATAAGGAGCCTCAAGACGTTTAGAGAACACTTCGCTTTAAATTTACTTATTTAGCACTATGAGTTGTATATTGTAGTGTTTATTAATCCACTCTATAACATAGCTGTATGCAACCATACGTATACTGTTTACTAGTAAATTATCTGTCAAAACACATACCTTCACCTATGTTAGGATGCAGGATATTTAAACACTAGCTGTACTTCTTGTTCACACTGAACTTGGAAAAACTGGATTTAAATATTTTGCTGCCTATAAATAGAATGAAATACAAAAAGCTATAAAGCTGCATCCTCTGATTTCACTGGAACATTTTAATGGGTTGTGTTTGTCTATCTGCAGTCTTGCACTTGTTTTCTTACAGTGTCTATAGTGTGTAATGTGTCCTTTTATTATGCAGCTGTTTGTCTCGGTTTTTTTTTTTGTGTGTGTATTTTTGTACACAGGTCTCTCTTGAAAAAGAGATCTCGATCTCAATGAGACTACCTCATTAAATCAAGGGTTCAATAATAATAATGACAACATTTTAAATGTCTGTATTTTTACATTATCGTGTATAGCTACTGTTATATTTTGTTAATGAATGTTTACATGCTGCTTATGAATGCTAAAAGTGGGAATTTGAAGTGTCACCATAATAACACAGTCACAGCTAGAATAAGTGAGCAATGCAGTGTTATAAATTGAATTATTGTTGTTAGGTGTCATTTTTTAGTGAGTTGTGACTTTTATTATTTATTTTAGAGCAGTTATCAGACATTTTTTCAGATCAGCTGGCATTTATAATGCTTCTCATTGACATATAAATGTGACACTGTACCACATAACTAGTGTTGCTGTACTGGGATTAAATCGTAACTGGCAGCATCCTGAAGTAATGTTTCCTACCAAAGCAACATTATGAACCCCCACTACCGAACTCAGAGGACTGTTACTTCACCATTACAGCTTTTCTCTCAGTGTTTTTTTCTAATGGTCAGTGAATCCTGGCATGGGGAAGGGCCTGGCGAATAGCTCCACCCGCTGGCGGAGCTCTGCGATGCGTGACACTGTCTCTGGGTCTTCCTGCAAGAAGGACTTGAAGCTAGCCAGGTTTCCTGTTTGGAGACACAGAAGCAAAAAAAGAACAAAAAACAAACAAAAAGAACTTCTTTTCTGAACCCTCCTCACAGCTAATAAATTATGCACAGCAAAATAATGACTGCTGAACACACAATCAAGGGTTAATCAAGCATCAGTAGTCTCTGTAAGCAAACAACATGTCACAGTGGTGAAGCTACTGTACACAAAACCCCCCAAACACCACCGCTCTCACTCTGTGAATCACAGGTTTGACAAAAGAGAGAAAACTTTCTCACCGGTCTTCTTCTTCACGTCCAGTGCAATCTGAATCCCTTCATCAATAAAGTCCACTACTCTTTGAAAAGTCTGCCTCCTTAAACTGTCGAGAGGTCAGAGCTGGAGCTCCTGCAAGAAAGCGACAGAAAAAATGATGGTCAGATTAATTAAAAAACAAACAAACACCGGTTTGATTGTTGTTAATACAGGCGATAAAGAGGAGGCTGGTTTGAGAGACATGCTGACAGACTGAATGACAGTCCAGCGATAAGAAATACAGAGACAGGCAGCAGGAAACACAGACACATCACAGAGGCAGGCACTCCAAGTGAGAAGAAAGGGTTCAGCACCATATGGGCAGAAAAACTGGCTGACAGATTCTGTCCAAACAAGCTCCATTCCTGCAACTCTTTCCTAGATTACTAAATTTTACAACACTTTCTGCAAAACCTGTACATCTATTAAAAGGAGTACCAAGTCGAAGTCCTCCTGGAATGAGGGCACTCTTATCTCCAGGACAGGTGTTCTTGTTGGCTGTGACTGACACCAGCTCTAGGACCCTTTCAGCTCGAGCACCATCCATCCCACGAGGTCGAAGGTCAACCAATACCAGGTGGTTGTCTGTTCCACCTGAGAGGAGGAGGAGATCTATAGAATTTGTATTTGAGGAAATGTTTCTGATGAGAAATTCCCTTCAAGCCTTCATGGAGATATAGCTGCTATCTTAAAATCTCTGATTGGCTTTTTCCACTGAACTGTCAAGTGAAGCGTAAGTGAACTTTTCCAAAGTTATAAAAACAGAATGCAAATTAGGCTGAAACAAATGCAAAGTGATCCAAAAGCAATTGCATCAGGTAGTTGAGAGATAGAAATGCACACCTAGTTTAGATGCTGAATCTAATTTCATAGTCAGGGAAAGAATGCAAAAAATATTTACATTTATTTTAATTTGTGTGAAATTATGTTTTTTAATGCAAAAATATACTATTTCAACATCAAAGAGCCACTCGGTACCTGACACCAGGGTATAGCCTTTCTTAAGCAAAGCATCGGCCATAGCTTTGGCGTTCAGCAGCACTTGATGGATGTATCTGTTGAACATGGGAGTGGAAGCCTGCAGAAACAGAAATTATATCCGGACCTACTGAACTTACGCTGCTGTTCTGTCTGAGGATTTTCTCTCCTAACTACATTTGTGGGATATTGCTGAATATTAAAAATTAAAACACATGTCCTGACCTGTTTGAGGGCGACAGCCACCCCGGCAATGGCATGGTTGTGAGGTCCTCCCTGAAGTGATGGGAACACAGCAAAGTTCACCCTGTCCTGGAGGTCATAGAGGACCTCTTTGCCTTTCTTATCCACAGACCTCACACCTTTCCTGTAGAAGATCAGACCAGCCCTGCAGAGTGGAGAAAGGACAACCAAATACGCTTAGCTGTAAATGTGTTGAATTACACAATTTCACATCATGTTGCATTCACAGTGACAATGAAAGCTGTTTTTCATCTCATCAAGTGCTTGCCTGAGTTGGCCACTATCAACACACTTCTGTGATCACCTAATGGTTAATTTGTGTTATTGTTCAGGCCCTTACCTTGCTCCACGCAGTGACTTATGGGTGGTGGAGGTCACGAGGTCAGCATGCTGAAAAGGAGAGGGAACAGCTCCTGTGGCCACCAGGCCACTAATATGAGCCATGTCTGCCAACAGGTAGGCATTCAGCTCCACACACAACTGAAACACACAGATCAACATTAATCCTCAAATCCTGTTTAATTGTACAAACTACTTTCTCAGTGTCTTCTAGTTTCCAATTAGCTATTCATGCTTCAGAAACTCAGTAATCTGGTTTGTGGTAAAGGTTACAGCTCTTACAATGTTTCTGGTACACTTTTTTGTATTTATTATTAAGTGAGGCACCTTCTTCATGCGGGAGTAGTCAATGAGACGGGCGTAGGCGCTGGTTCCTGCTATGATAAGTCTGGGTCTGAAAAGGCGGGCAGTCTTCTCCAGCTGGTCATAATCTATCAGACCTGTTTGGGGCTGGGAAAATGCAGGAGCAGGTGAGAGAAAGAAATGCTTACACTCTCATATGTATCTCTTTAGCTGGATCATTTCTTTACACCCTTAATTCTATTTGCAGACTACTTACATCCAGCTTGTAAGGCATCGATTCAAAGTAAATGGAGGTGGCTGAGACTCTCTTGTTGTCTGACATGTAGCCATGGGTAAGGCTGAAATGTGAATGAAACAATAGATTTATAAATGAGATTAATTCAGACTGTTCATCTGCAGAAGATGAGCAGGTGCTTGTTCTGACCTATCTGAGTTTATTTTCTATATGACCAGCATGTTTATATGAATGCATTTGTAGTTCCTGCAGCCTGCATGTGAATTTATGTGAACAAGAACTTCCATATAATGTGCTACTATGTTGTTGTCTTTAGGAGAGACACCCCCCCCCCCCCCCCCCCGCTGTTTTGTAGTGTGACCTCATGTTGTCAGTATTATTCCATTTTGTGTTGTTTTATGCTAAATATATGAAATATTGTGTATGTTAAAGTTCATTTAAAAGAGAACAGTCTCATGATACTGATATCTTGCCCTTCACGTTAATGCATATTAAGCCCTAAAACAGCATTTTTACAAGAATTAAAAAAAAAAAAAAAGTCATTTTGGGTTTTTTTTTTTTTCATTCTTTTTTTCTTCTCATATAGTGAGATCTTAACAAGACTGATACCATTTAAAAGAAGTTGAATGGTATATACTGTTATATCCCATTATTAGAAACCACTCACCTTTCACCTCTCCCAGATTTAGAACCCGATATCTATCTTCTTTGTAACATTTTTAGGATTTTAGATAAAATTACAGTGTTGCTCTTTTTACATTTTGACAAGCTGTTACACATAAGCGATGGCAAAGAAATGAAAAAGTCCTCTGTTTGAGCCTCTCTACCATGAACAAACTGTAAAATATGCACTCACTGTCCCCCGTCAGGCAGATCCAGGCCCATGATGCGGTCATGAGGCTGCAGTACAGAGGTGTAGGCTGCAAAGTTAGCAGGGGATCCAGAGTATGGCTGAACATTAACGCCCCACAGACTGGGATCCAGACCAAAGACTGAGAGCGCACGCTTCTGACACAATAGCTCAATCTGGTCTACAATCTCTGCACCTCCATAGTATCTGACAAAGACAAAAAAGCTACTTAGCTACTGTACTTAGAGTTCATAGAATCATATGATTGTACAACATGCATATCATATTATATTTTATTATATTGCATCAGAATTGTATACCTTTGTAACACATTATTTGAACTGAATCTTACAGTACCCTTTATATTGTATCGTATCATATTGTTTTAGTTTAGGATCATTTTATACTGTTTCAAACTGGGTTGTACTGGAATATATGCTATGTGAACGGTACAGAATTGCATATTGTGGAATTATATTGGAAGTAAAATTGGAAACCTTCTTGTTTCAAGCCTATTTTCCTCAAAATGAAACTTCATGAAACTTCATGCACTGGCTTCTGAAAATAGTTTTAATGATTAAATCAATATATTTTTGGAAGTGCATCATCTTTATTACCTTTGCCCTGGGTATCCCTCAGAGTATTTGTTGTTCAGACAGGAGCCCTGTGCCTCTAGAGCTGCACGACTGCAGAAGTTCTGGCAGGACAAACAAACAGTGTCAAGATCCACACTGTATATTTCTATCTTACCTATGGTGACTGAACATCCCTGCTCTTTGTCGGCAAGGTCCAGCCAGTGTTACACAGTCTGAAGTGATCTGGGATGCATTTAGTTCATCAAGCAAATAATTGCAAATATTCATTACAACAAAAATGCACCAAATGCTTTCAAAGGCCTCTTGTGTAAGCTACAAATGAGCTATATTTGATTCCATAAAAAAATCTGAGTGCATTAGAGGTACTGTAGTCATATTAAGGGCTGAATATAGAAGAATCTAACTAGCACTGAATCCCTATAAAGTTCAGCACTGTGTCAAATGTCAGAAAAGAGATCGAGCTATGGAAATGAAATGAATGCAAATGAATTTTTTTCCCTGTCTCAGTTTTTTTTTCTCCCACTCACAGTTCAGCTTATCTTCTCTCACTGTCTTTCGCTTTCTCCTTCTCTGTCCTCCTCAGCCGCCCCCTCTGGGTTGTTATTATACTAAACCTGTCACTGTTCAGGGATCCCTCAATCATTCCACTGGGGTTTAAAACTAGTCCCCCAAGTGACATAAATCTCTTTCCATGACATTTTAAAATACTATCTTGACACACACAAACACACACATATACATGATTATCCCTCCTTCTCTGTCTAAGCTTAAAATGTAGGGATCAATGGAAGAAATCAGTGGGGGAACCTAATGGGATCATTTGACTATGTTCCTGAAGATAAAAAAAAAAAAAAAAAAGCAGGGTCTCTCCTCTGGGAGTCAGCTTGCAGCGGCAAATGACTGATAGCACATGTATAAGAAGATGAAAATCTTTCAGATGTCATTGTGCGTGATAGCGCTGTGGATGCATAATTGGTGGAGAATAAAAGCATGAAAACTCCCATCTTTTCCCACAGCTTCCACTTAGATAAAATCACTGACTTGAAAGGAGTTGGTGGGGTGCATTGGAAATCTCAGTGAGCACTGAAGAAAACAGTTCAATTCTGGAAACTACAAATCTGAGATTTCACTGCTGACAAATGTCCTCCACTGAAGAACAAAACATTGTTCAGACTAAACTCAGTGGAGTATTATACTGTAAAGTCTGTGGGGTGTGCAGCCCTTGCACAAAATTTGTGGTGCAAAACAAATTTCTGCTGTGGCTGGCCAAAAAAATAAGCTCTTAGTGTTGAATGTGCACTTAGAGACTGATGAGGCTGGTGTTTCTTTTGACTGGCCTGCTGTAACATAATCTATGGAACAAACAAGCAGGAGGAAAACAGGAAGCCCACCTGAGATTCTTATTTTGTAAATACTGCACACTGTAACAAATTGCTCTAAAAATACAGTAAATTTGTATATTAATGCAGTGTTCTTTGAACTCTGTAAATGCCGGGGCCTATGAGGGAAACAAAATCATCAGTATGTATGTTCATATCAATAATGTAGACTTTGATTGTTGTGTATGTGTGATGCGGTTAATCAGTGAGCCACCATGACCAAGACCAGTGATCAATCACATCCAGGCAGTGCTCATTTTCTTGGAGTTTTGAATATCCAGTGTTTTGACTTTTTTTTTTTTTAGCATGCCAGGATTCCCATAAACTGTGTTTTCCAAGGAGTGGAATAACAACAAATCTGATATCGGGGTAAATGGGCCAGAGAGCATGCACTTATAATTTACAGTATACTTTTATGGAATAGGAAAACAAAAATAGCAGTATAATTGCAGCCAAATAGCTGGCAATATTATACTGTAAAGCTTGCACAGCCAACAGCACATTTCCATAAGATTTGTTCTTGAAACTGTCATTAAAGATTACAGTAGGTACACTTAGAGATAACAGTTTAATGCTGGCAATTTTAGTTGCCTGTATTTTACTGTAATTTAACAATGAACAGCACAGTTTGTGTCAAACACACCTCCCTTTCCAGAATTAATTTTGCACAGAGATTATGTGTGACGCAAGACACAGAGCAAACATTTAAACAGCCACTTTTGATTGTCCTCAGCAGCCTGCTGAGGAAAATCACACATATAACATGTTGTTTTTCCACTCAAGATTTACTGAAGATTTAACACTTTGTGTGTAGAAAGTGTAATGGAGCCTTTCATGTTTTTGTTTTCATTTATTTAATCTCCTATGACACTTGGATCACATTTCCTTCTCTTTCATCTAAATGGGTCTAACCTCTGATGCGATGAGCTCCAGTCCCCGACACTGTCTGTCCTTCTCCTGCTGCAGGAGACTCCATATCTCTGGATCATCCTGAGCCAAGCTCTCCTGCCCTGTCCACCTGTCGGTGCTGCTGAGGCATCTTCTGCACGATTCTGCAGTTATCTGCCTCTGCCTGCCCAAACATGCTGAACCACTGAGGAAAAGGGGCTGCAGCACAGGAGTTGGTGAAGGAACACACAGGAATAATTTCAGTCAGTGGATAAATGTAAACTTTAATGATTGTAAAGCTGTTCACTAGTAAGTACCCCGGGGAGAACATGGTGTATTTCTTGCAACCTGTTGTTCTTAACTTCTCAGAGTAGTGAATTAAAAAAAAACTCGTAGGGTATGATGCAACTCTCCATTGTGCTTTAAATTGTCTGCAGTGTGAAAAAAGGTTACTGGGGTGGGGTGTGGGGGGTCTTGTTTTTGTTGCTGTTTATTCCTCCTTTGGTGTCTTTTGAAACCCTTATGAAGAGTAAGCGTCTGCAAAAACACTTTCATCACTCAAAATGATAATACTTTGCAGTAGGGGTTTGTAAACAAGGGAGTTAGAATAATGAGCCTTTTGATGTTCTAAACAATCCATTAAATAAAAGAAAAAACAAATGTGTTATTCAGTGGCGCAGTTATGGAAAACCTTGAAAAATGTGTAAATGTAGGCTGGTCAGACATGCAGGGGCTCAGTTATGAGGGTCTTGTTAGTTGAAACCAGCTTGTGCCTGCGTGATAGTTATGCAACTATGTGTTACTTTGGCCTAATAGACAGATTACTGTTCAAGCATAAACATGTGTTGAAGTAAGTCTCCTTTCATCTTTTGTATTCACTGTGTTTTCTAAGCCTTGAGTGTAATAAGTCTTGCATGAAGCGCAGACTGTGCAGTCAACTTTCTTTCAACAAAAAAACATAAACTGGGGCAGTAGTGTATGTTTCTTTTTTGGATTCAAAAATACAAAGGAAAAAATCTTCAAACCAGACATTTTTATCAGGGTTGGAGTGACTTTCAGTGACAAGCTGGCCTACTTACAGTGATAAGTGATTTATTTACAACTATTCTTACATGCAGTGAAAAGGTCTTCTACAGCAGACAGAAGTGCATGTAATTTAAAAACGATCTATGCTGAATGAAACAAAATGTACTCACCCGTAATCTTTGTCGTAATGTCAGACAGAGCATGTCTGTAACAGCTGAGAGGAAAGCAGAAAACTTCCCAGGTACAAAGGGTGAAAGTAAAATCAGCACTGGATGGTAGCCAGGTACTGGAAGTGTACTTTGTGTCACTGATAAAAATGGCTACCACAGTAAATAATCCATTTCATCTCATTCTGGATTAGCTTTTTTGGGTAGGAAACTTTCACAAAACGAGCAGGCATAGAGAAAATTTTATAGTAAAAATAGCAGTTGAAGTCAGTCTGTGTTTTCTAAAAAAAAACCTACACATGATTCTGTCCCTAAACATAGATACATACACAATATTATCTTTGATTTAAGTTAAGAAATTAAGAGTACAGGTCAAATTTTGGATGAAAACTTGGATTAATGCATAATCAGAAAGTAAAATTCTTAAAGCTCTGAACAAAGTCACAATCTGAGTTAATGTTTTGATGAGTGTGCTTTCAGACAACGCGAAGCTTGCAAAAAACTCAAATCCTCAAAAAAAAGTTAATGCAAGTTTTGGCTCAAACTGCACTCACTGACGGGCTGACGATGTATCTTTATGTTGAAAGTGTTTTGAAAACTGAACATATGATTCTGAAGGATGTTTGAAGGATGTGTGAGAAGTCAGTGTTTCATGTCTCAGAATCTGTCATCCAAAGTGCTGCTGGTTCTGCTCTGGGCAAACTTTCTGCACCAGCCTGTAATCCGTGCCGGTGAAGGCGATGAAGATGCATATAACCTTAAATGGTTTGGCACAGATCCAAGCTGCCTGGGACTGGGTGTTTTCTGAGTAGCATGTCTGGCCTGGGTCGTACATGCAGGGCTTGGTCTTCTTGGACCGGTTGGTTCTCTGGTACTCGATCCGGCAGTTGAGTTCAGTCACCATCATCATGTCCTGCTGCTGCTTCTGCTGCTCAGGAGGAGTGGAGCTGGTGGACTGAGGGGGGCTTGGCAACTGGGACATCAGATCTGGAAGCAGGACTGAGTTTTTAGTGTGAACACTTTGAGCTGCAGGATCAAGAACCTCCCATCCCACAGCTTTGGAAGGTGGAACGATGCTGACGGATATGTTCCCCAATCGGGATGAATTGTGGCGGAAGTAGACGCTGAACGTCCCATTGATGTGATCCACAATCTTCCCTGTCACCAAGAGGCTGAATTTCACTGTTTTCACATTAAAGTAAAAATCCCCCCAGCCCAGGATCTTCTTGGCCTTCGGCGACGTTTTAGCAGGAGGTTTGGCTTTGGGAGGAGGACGGTACAGATACTGATCTAGGGCTTGTGAGAAATTCTGAGGCCAACCGTATGGGCCAAGTGAGCCATAAGCAGGTGTTTTGTGTTTAGTGGAGATGATCTGTAAATCTTTGGAGATATGTTTAACTTTCAGTGCTGCTCCACCAGCATATTCTCTTCCTCCTCCTCCCTCACCCCACTCTTGGCTCTGAAATTCCAGTTTCTTGGATATTTCTTGGACCTGCAGAGAAGAAAACATGATTTTGAAAACACTGTCCATTGTCACAAGGCATAGCTTATTTTCCTGCTTACATACAGTTATGGTCAAAACTTTACAAATGCTCATCACGGGCATGAATGTTGGGGTAATTTGTGGCTTTTAATGATTTCTTTGAACTGTTCTTTTTTTGGGGGGTGGAATGATTGTATAGCATACGACTTTAATGACTTTATTATTCATCATTCCATCTACTTTGTGTAATGTACCAGTACCACTGGCAGCAAAACAACCCCAGACCGTGATGCTACCCCCACCATGCTATGGCAGTTGGTGCTGTGTTCTTTGGTGTGAAAGCCTCACCTTTACTCCTCCAAACACACCTCTTGTCATTGTGGCCAAATAGGTCAATCTTTGTCTCATCTGACCATGAAACTTTTCTCCAGAAAGTATTTGGCTCGTCCATGTGGGCAGCTGCAAATTTCAATCAAGCTTGAAGGTCTCAACCTTGAAGTAGGGGCTTCTCTCTTGGCCAGCACCCTCACAGGTCATAGTGATGCAAAATGTCATTCACTGTAGACAGTGGGGGTGATGTTTCAGTACTTTCCAGTTCAGAGCAGACTTGAGCCTTCTGGGTTGTTCCTGAAAATCCTGAACAATGTCCTCTCATCTGAAGGTAACAGTTTGGGTCTTCTTCCAGATCTTGGCAAAGTGGTGACACATTTGAATAACTTGTATTTACTGATGGTCCTGGAATCTGCAATTGTTTAGAAATGACCCACTGAGCTTCTGGAATGGCCTTCTCAAAGCCCCGAGATCAATTCTACTGAAAATCTGTGGACTATGCTTAAAAGCCAGGTCCTTTTAAAAAAAAAAAAAAAACAGCTGTTTTAAATTAATTCTACCATTTCTTCCAAGAAGAGCGGTCAAATATCCAGCCAGAATTATGCCAGAAGCTTGTTGGTGGCTACCAAATGCAACTGGTGCAACTGCTCAGGGATGTGCATGTATACATTTGACCCCGTGTGGATAGGGAAAATCGAAAATAAATTAAAACTTGTGCACCAATACTTGTTTTTTAAAGTCATTAAAAAAATGTATGCTGTACAATTATTCCACCCTGGGAAAAGAACCGTTCAAAGAAATTATTAAAAAAATGTGCAGATCATTTTTCCAGAAAAACTGTTGAATGTGAGATTTTGGAGCACCTACATTGTAATTGGTATATTATACCAAGTAATGGAAAGCCACATTTCTTCTGTTTTTATTTATTTTAATTTGGAAAGCACCACATGTAAAATTTCATCCAACTCTTTTCTACTGGTATAGATATTGATATTTCAGAAAGAGAGAGAGAGACACCAATATCTTAAAATCAGATCTCTTTTAGTCACATATTACTGCAGCTGCATGCTAAAATTAGCTTTTTGTTATACTGATAAAAAACAAAAACAAAAAAACAAAAACAAAAACTTGAAAACACAGAATGAAACTACACATAAAGTGCAAACACAACAGTGGACAAATTACTTATATAGTTTCATATTTAATCTCTTCAAATCCTTGTGATGCAAAAATAGTGTGCAATGAAGTTTGTATAAGAACTCATCTACAGTTTAAAGTCTCTCCATCAAAGGACATGTTCACATATCTTCTCTGAAGCTGAAATTCTCTCCTTGTCTCATTACAGATTTTCCTCAGTGTTTTTATGTTAAATCTTACATTTTCATTGGCATTCACATTCATAAGCATGTTAGAAAAGGATCTCTTTATTACATGTGCAAAATGGGGGAAAGAATTTCAGCAAGTAAACCAAATGTAATGCATATGGACAAGTCACAAAGTTATCTAACCAGGAATTTCTCACTTATAATTCTTTCCATTCATTTAAAGTATTAACTTTGTTATGTTTTGATTCACCAAGATGTCATTGCTTCCAGTGTGCTTCTTTGTTATATATCTGGGAACATTCTACGACCCTCCACATTCATCATACCTACCTACAATCAGGGACGACTAGAAGAGCTTTATCATATCAATTGTAACCCCAGAAAAACATCTTTGTCATGTTTGTCAACATTAAATACAGTCAAACCTCTGCTGCAGGATTTTAGTTTTGAACTGTAGAAAATGACAAGAAAGATGAGGAACAAAACTTAACCTTGATCACCTGGATGACATAAATGAAGGACAGTTTGACTGTAGCTACTCCATAATAATGGCACATAATCGATTTAAATAATTATCCTTCAATGTGCTGGGCCCCCGCAATGAGAATGACTTGAAACTGACTGTGATCAATAGGTTATCTCCTTCAGGCAAGGACTACAGTAATGAGGAACACGCACGCACGCACCCATACCACAAACACAGTCCCAGTCTTACTGCCATTAACACATTTTAATTTGCCTCTCCATCCTCTCTCACTCCCTCTTTCAAACTTTCAGTCCCCGTTTCAGCACGACCTTGGTAATGGACAGTCTATAGGCTGATTGATCAATATGCCTGAGATAGGGAGAAACATGACAGGCCACTGCTGAAGAGTGAATAAAATTATAAAAGTTTACAGCCTGATGTATGAAAAGGGTAAGCATATTTCCATATTGAGCTCCTTCTGCACCAAACATGCCTCAGTTGTCTCAATGGACTAAAAATCCATCTTTAACCTTTCTCCTCCTCCTCCTCCTCCTCTTCATTACCTTAAATATGCCAGCTTCTAATCTTAGATTCATTTGGACTGTGACTTGAAATGAAACAGGGATTAAGCTTTCACCTGGATGCATCTTGTTAGGAGAGAGCTTATGACTTCTCATTTTATCCATTGTATTCATCATTTCCACCCACATTGTCCTCCTTCCTTCTACTGTCCTATTTTGCCCCTGACACTATATAAGGGTATCTCATTGGCCTTTCCTCGAAGTCAAACAAGACGACATAGTATTGGCGAACAGCCTGGAGATTATGTGAAAAAAACCAGCACATCAAAATTATACGTTAATCTGCCTCTCACAGTGTTAACTCCGCTGCACTGGAGAAACACACTCTAAATATATTTTGTAGGAAATAAAACCAATCTGATGCTGCTAATTGCTCCGATTCTAAATATTTTGGCTTCTGTGATAGCGCCACAGTTCATACAGCTCACACAGAGCAGAAGACATCAGTAACACAGAGAAATACAGTAATTAACTCCACTTGAATGTCCCTCTTGGTTTAAAAAAAAAATACCACTCCAAAAATATAAGAGTGTGACCATGAAAACTAAATACATCTTCATACCGATGAAGCAGCTTATCATAAGCCAAGCAACCACCTGCTGCTGTGTGTATTAAGATACACAAATCCCAATAAATCAAATGATGTTCAGGCAACAAAATTTCACTGCACAGCTGACATGTAGAGCTATGTCTCAATAAGAGAACTGTATATACAAAACCGTAAAACACTGATGTTACACAATGAGTTAAGGATAAAAACTAATTGGACACTTTTCTCTCTATATAAACACTTCAGCTTGGGCGTAATGGTGAATGCTCTGTGGGAGATGGGACAAGCTTTTCTTGTGCCTCTAGAGACACAAGTTGTGCACAAAGTTGTGCACATTCATTGTGCAGGACTTGGTTTCTGTTTATGTGTTGAAGGCAGATGGAGGTTTAGGGCTAATCTCACCTAGATTTCTAAATAAACAGCTCCCAGGATATCATTATTTTACACAAACAAGCAGAACACCCCCCGAATCACCCCATCCCTGTGTGCCAATCTCTACCTTCCTCCTGTAACCAAGTGAGCTCCAGCTGTGCCTATTGTTACAAACCCAAAGCTCCAGCTACATGCTGTTCTCACCTACCCTAATTGGAGCCCATAGTGTGACAGCGATGTCACTGGCTCAGTGTCAAGATGCCAGCACGGTGACTGGAACTGAGCAACAGTGGCGGAATAGATGCAAGCACAACACGTGTGCAAAAGTACCTGCAGAAGCCCCCCCCCCCAAAAAAAACTCCAACCAAAACCGAGAAGCCCGGGAGGAGTGTTTGCTTTTTTTTAAGGACTGAGAGAAGGAATTCTTGCCACTGGCTAAAAAGATCCTTAATGTGTCAGTTTTTTTCACGACTTAACCAAAAAGGGAATAAAAAGGAAGTAAGAATGTTTTTAAGCCCCAGGGTGATAAAACTTCCTCAACCTGACACAGCCCGTGCAGTCGTTTAGTTCAAGTAATAAAGCACAAAATGAGGTTGCTTTGAGGGTTTTCACCTGACATCTTAAACACTAAAGTTACAGACGATGCAGTCGGCTGCTCATGCAGCGCACTTGAGAAAGTTACAATGAAGACATTAGAGCAGATTAAATTACAATTATGCTCGAAAGAGAATTAGAGACCACCAGACTGGAAGAAAATTAAAATGTGATAGCGGTATGTGCTCATCTAGCCTGAACTTCATCTGAAAGAAGGTTCAACTTTGATGAAGTGCCAAGACAATTTCACACAATGGAAACGTCTTCAGTCGTGAGTTTGAAAGTAGAAAAGCAAGTCACTTCAGAGCAAGGGACCATTTTTCATTCCTAGAAAGAACACTTTCACAAAATTTAAGTCCAAAATAAATCAGTGAATCCCTTCAAGTCTTTAGTAAGTCAATAAAATTCTTATCTGCTTCTTAAAATGCCAATGTTACCATGTCAAGTTATCTTTTAAAACTAGTTACAATTGTAACAGTTTTAATGGCTGATTCGGCAACAGTGCTGCAGTATGAGAAAGAGTGACAGAAATAAATGGATAAATGCAATAATAAGGCACTTGTCAACAATACATATTTGTAGAAAATCTGCATGGAAGTAAAGTCTCCATAGAGCTCATACTTGGAGCAGAGGCTGTTTGTGATCTACTCACTGATGAAGGAAGAAGCCACAGACAGGTGATGGCAAAGTTCAAACACAGAGCCCTCATTTTGCAGCAGCCTTTTTCCATCCAGAGAGCGGGACTTACAGGCAATCTGCCCAAGTGATTAACGGAGTTAAAGCCGACTTTCACTTCTATAGAAGAGAAGACGAGAAGAGAGACTCCAAAATCCCCAAGATCCGGAGTGAATACTCCGCTCGGCTCTCCCTCTCCCTCTCCCTCCCACTGACTCCCGTTCTCTCTCTCGCTCTCTCTCTCTCTCTCTGTTTCATGCGCACACACACACACACACACACATGGGCACACACACACACACACACACACACGATTGACTTCACATGATCAAAAATTATGATAAACAGCAATAAAAATATGTTCAATAAGAAAAACTAAAGGAAGAACAAATTTCTGCAAATGTTTACACACACACACACACACACACACACACACACACACACACACACACACACACACACACACACACACACACACACACACACACAGCTCATTTTCACCACCTGGGCAGCCCTTATTATGACTCATCAACCCGTGAAAAGGCGCTCTTGGGCAGGCACAGTTTGACAGCCCTCCCTGTCCCCGCATAGCCACGGGGAGGCTGACAGAAATGACGAGGGCGCTCTCCGGGGATTGTGAAAAATTACTGACAACTGGTGAGATTCAGTGCCGCAGTGAAACTTTAAGCCAAGGAATCACTGCGAGTACTAACCAGCTACCTAAACTGAATAAAGAACCAAAATTAGATGTTGTACAAATGCACAAATTCACCGCGCTCCATCTATTCAGGCACCTCCACACTTCCAACTAGTTCCTTCATTTGACTGGTAATGATGATTGTACTGGTTTGAAGCTGGTTTAGCTTGGAATCATATATGTGTTTGCTGCCTCAAAAAGTGGGTTCAATGAATTTAGGTTCAATAGTTGGGTTGAAGTCATTTTATGATTTGACATAAAAATGCTGCTGAAGCAGGTGGGGTTACAATAAAGCAACGTAAGATGTTAAGTTGAAGCCGCTGCTCTCCTTGAGGACATTTGTGCTGCTGATGAGCGTTTGTGTCTCGATTCACAGCTGGTGAGACTGACGCGCAGGTTACAGCTCCTGCTTTTACATGCAGTTCAGTATTTCTGTGCAGGCAGAAGAGACTGAACAGCTTGGTGATGTGAAGGGGATCTGCTTTCTGAAATATCTTAAATATAGTCCCTATGGAGCAGATCTTTACTTAAATCTTCTTGTTTTGTAGGCCAAGTTAAGAAATTAGCATTGTCCTGGTTCCTGATAAAAACAAATGCAATGGGCTTTCAAATTACTGCAGCGAATAGGCTTTGTGGAAAATAAAAATATTTAGCGTGTTTTGTTCAGCAAGATGATCTCCTCAAATTGATGCTACTTTTTCCCTTTTTTTTTTGATGCAATCACAGGAAATATGCTAACCATTTCACTAACTGAAATGGTTATTTATTTAGTCCCAGATAAATATAGAGACATAACACTATCCCAAATTCAGGCGTCTCATTTTGCTACTTGTTAGCAACCAGAAAGGCTAACTCATCTGGACGTTTTAGGACTCTCTAAAAGACAGACAGGCTCTAAGTCTGAAAACTGAAGCCATAAATCTACATTTTTTTGTTTTATGTTTTACATTTTTCACAGTAGGCACCTTTTGCTTTGCTTACAGCTTTGCACACACGGCATTCTCTCAATCAGCTTCATGAGGTAATCACCTGAAATGGTTTTCCAACAGTCTTGCAGGAGTTCCCAGAGGTGCTGAGCACTTGTTGGCTGCTTTGTCTTAGTCATCCCAGGTCATCTAATGCAAACACTCCAACACCCTCTTTCTTGGTTGAATAGCCCTGCAGGTGTACTTGGGGTCATTGTCCTGTCCTTTGAGAGATAAGCAAAAAGTAAAAGGTTTCTTGAAGCTGTCTGTTAGAATGAGGTTTTTATTTTGTTTTTTGTTTGTTGGTTTGTTTTGTGGTGCTCCTACTGTCAAGACTTAGGAGAATAAATGTAAAATATGTAAACAAATGAATAACCATACAGATTGTAATAGATTAGGGTTAGGGTCATGTAGATGATAACTCAGTTTTCTTTAAATTTGAATGCTGGAAAAGCGAGATATTAAAGCGCCATCTAGTGTTTTTTTTTTTTTTTGTGAGGGGGGGATACTATTTATGTATAATTTTTGTACCTTTAAGTTAATAGTTTGCACATCATTAGGGCTGCAAACCAAATTTTATTCCACTGCATAATATACATTTAGCATTGACAATAAATATATATTCTATTTTATATCGATTTGCATCATGGATTTGATTTTAGTATTTCTTAAAGTGGAGCCAGTTTTGCCCAGTAACATCCTGCTCAAGCATTTCTATATGATAACTACAGCTCAGGTTAGTATGGCACTTACACAGAAAGTATTTCACTTAAATTAAACTTGACCTCTTGCTTTAATTTTTAAGTGAAATACATTTCTGTTTAAGGACAATACTAACCTGATCTACATGTTTCTGGGCTGCGGAGCCCCATTCACGTTGACCTGCCTCATGAGCGCCCCCTATAATGGAGAGTAGCAACTCTGTCCTATTTATATACTCTCTGATGTGCACTCGAGACTCGGGTTCGCGAGCACTTTCATGATAGTCCCAGATAAATATAGAGACATATTTTACATCGTCCAAAGACTGTTAACTGACACCTTCATTAAAGAGTCGCGTAATGTTTTAGAGAAAGGATAAAGCAGACATTTTGTCGCTGCTGAAGCGATTAACAAAGCACGGGGGGCGGGGTCTCCATATTCCCACAATGCCTAGCGCGCATAAAGCAGTTTAAGAACAAGTAGTTCATATTTATCTGTCACCCACAACAACTTTATGCGTATGTGTCGATGGTATTTGTGGTGTTTATGTTTGTGTATCACAGATAAAGTCAGCATTTGTTTTTTCTTTTTGTTTTTTTTTTATCCAAACCGTAAGTGATCATACCAGCGCGAGGAATGACTCCACTCACTCAAAGGGTTGAAAGGTAGCACTCTTGTTTCTCTTCATATCGTATAAATCTTTCGCCTTTTACTAAAGATTTCCGTGGAGAGGAACAACAAGAGTATAACTCAATTTTTTGATGCCCTGCATTTGTAGGGCTTCGTTTCTCTGTAAAGAAAATACCATGTTAAAAACACTTTACTAGTTTGAGAATATGGTAAGGATATTAAAGTTGTTAAACGTTGAGATTTGGAAAAGGTTTAGATTTAGTTTCCGTTATTTCAACTTAAAATCTACTCTCAAAAGACAGAACTTATACACAAGTAATAACAAACCGAGCAAAACTGGAAAACCACAACCAGAATTTCATCCATTCATTCGCACTTTCACGTCTGTCACATGTGCTCAGGGTGAACCTGCTCTCATCTGTGAAAAGCACGCAGCACCAGTGGTAAATCTTCCAATTCTGATATTTTATAGCAAATGCTAGTCTGGCTCCACGGTGCCGGACACTGAGCATAAGGCCTACTAAAGGACATCGGGTCCTCAGGCCACCCTGAAAGTCTGCTGCCAGTAGTGACACTGACCGTAGCAAATGCAAGACCAATGAAAAAGAGTTAGAAAAGATTAAAAAAAATGTCAGCGGCCTCCATCTGTAAAACCATTCCTCTTTTGGGGGTTGTCTCATTGTTGCCCCTCTAGTGCACCTGTTGTTAATTTCATCAATGCCAAAGCAGCTGAAACTGATTAACAACCCCCTCAGCTACTTAACTAACCACATCAGTATCCCAGAAGTTTAACTGACTTGATGCTGTACCCTGATTTTAAATTTTTGAGCATTATATTATTTGAATGTCTGAATATAGTCTATGGGTAATCAGGCTGCTAAAGTAACAACTATGATGACCAATAACGCGTCAATATCAACTAAAACTGAAGATCTGATATCAGTTATGAGTGACACATTACTTACACCACTATTTGAGCTATCCATTTATTCATTTCCTCTCTGTGAGGACTCTGTCTCTGTGCTCAGATCCACTGTGCATTGGTGTTGTGTTGCCGCCTTCTCCCATACGCTCATCCAGTATTGCTCCACCTCCAGCCTTGGTGGGGCTGTTCTCATATTGTTCCTCTGCCACTGAAAGCACACCTTGGATGGTTCAGTGGAGAACATCTGGGTTATTCTCCTGCCTTCTATGTCTCTAGTATACCTCTTCAAACAGTTGGCCAAAGCTGTGAGTCTTTCCTCGATAGTCTCTAAGGCCTCGGGTATGGGCAGCTTGTTATATTTCTTTTTTTTTTTTTTTTTTTTTTAGCCTGTCATGTCTGGTAGATCTTGCAAGCAGAACTGTGATCTGAATGCGTTGTTGTGCCAAACATATTTGCTATTTCAAGATGAGCTCTATAGGTTCTCAATAGGCTCTTCTTGTTGTTGTTTTAACCCTTTATTTTATTTATCTGAGTTATTTTTCCACATACTATGTAACAGCCAGAGCTGACAGGCTGAAGAAGAGGAAAATAAAGAGAAGAAAAAGGGAGAGAGAAAGGGAGCAAAAAAAAAAAAAAGGGGAAAGAGCACAAGTCTATTAATCAGATACTTCATCACTTTAACATATAAAAAAATACTATCAATACTTGCAAAAATAAATTTGTGTGTGAAAAACAAAACTAACAAAGCATGTTACGCACACCAACAATTTTGTTGAGTTGTGATTGAGTGGGCGTTTGTGTCTGTGTCATGTTTGTGTCTGTGTCATGGAACGTACTTACCAATGAGGGCAAAGCGCTGCAGCTCCACCCATCAGAAGCCAGAGGCAGGTACGGAAAGCCCCCAGAACCCCCGGCCACCAGCAGCCCACCCAGGGCCAGGAAGCCCCCCGGCCACTCAGTCCAAAGACAACCGCACACCTACCCCAGCAGACGGGAGAGGGTGGTCTCAGACGGAGCCCCCCCAGTCGAGGAGCGAGGGCTCCAGGGAACCCAAGGCGATGAGAAGCCAGCCCCCCCCCAGCGGCCAGCCCCCTGCACTGGCCGGCGGCAGGGCTCCCGGGCCCACGGCACCCAAGGACCGCCCGACCCTCCACAGAGCCCCCCCCCACGCCGAAGAAGCCAACGCAGCCCCGCACCGCACCACCAAGGGGGGCAGGCCAGTACCCACGCCAGAACACCCAGCCCCACCCAGGAACCCCGAGGCACCCCCATCCCAGGGGGGTAGGGGGGGGGAGGCAACCAGCAAGGAGCGGCCAGGAGGCAAGGCACAAGGCCCAGACCCAGGTCCAGCCATACATACAAACACACCCAGACACCCGTGTACACATTTATACACAGATACTCATACATGCCCATACATACTTACCCACACACAGATATGCCATACATACACATTCACTCACCCACCCATACTCACGGAGACGGTGACAAATACACAAAGACACACATTCATCCATAGCTACCCACCCTCTGAAGGCGGGGCAAGTGGAAACCACCCCAGGGCCAACAGCGACCCCAGGACGCCACCAGCCCGGGCCCCAAGGAACCACCCGACCCCTACCCCGGGCGAGACGCAAGAAATCGGGGTGTAAGATGACCCATCCACCCCTCCTCCTCCCCAACTTGTAGGTCTATGTGTTAATGTTTGTGAGTGAATGAGGTGTATAGGGTGCAGTTAAAATTGAGGGGACAGTTATGCCACAAGCGCCAACTGTTGGTCGTCAGCGCTTGCCCACACTGCCCCCCCAAAACCCTCCATGTCTAAAGTGCAAATAGCTTGTTATATTTCTTAGGCACAACTTTCTTCATCATACCTTTCTGAAGCTCTGATAACTTCCCCCGCCTATTGTATTTCTGGGCTGCAGAGCCCCGTTCATGTTGTCCTGCCTCATGAGCGACCCCTATGATGCAGGAAGTTCTGAGAGTAGCAGCCCTCCCTACTTATAAACTCTCGGGCTCGCGAGCATTTTTATGATAGTCCCAGATAAATATAGAGACTGATTTTACACCGTTCAAAGACTGTTAATTCACGAGACGCGGAATGTTTTAGAGAAAAGACATTTGAAGCGGTTAACAAAGGACGAGGGGCGGGGTCTCCACATTCCCACAATGCCTAGCGCGCATAAAGCGCTTTAAGGAAAAGTAGTTCACATTTATCTATCACCCACAACACCTTTCTGCGCATGTTTTGATGGTAGTAGTTTAAAAAAAATGTACTTGTGAGTCACAGATAGTCGCAGTTTTTTTTTTTTTCCATGAAAATCGTAAGTGATCATACCAGCGCGAGGAATACCTCATCTCACGCAACTTTAATCATGTGGTGAGTTATACGGGGCATCCCAGCCAAGACGTAAAAGCATAAGATAGTAATCCAAGGCACTACGCCATCTTATGGACACTTTATACAAAACAAAAAAGCTGATTATTATCAGAAAAGAATCGTTTGCGCTCAAACTGAACCAAAACGAATGATATTGTAGCGGTAATTAAGTCCTGAGGTAACTGAAATGGGGTCTGTCTTTATGATACAATGTTTAGGTTAAAATGGAAAGAGGAAATAATATTGCACAACATTGTAGTAGGAGGTGTGTTGAGTATTCAAAGGTAAAACGGTGGTACCTGCATAAACCTGTGAGGATTATACACGTGTATTTACTCATTACTCCTTATTGATTATCTACCTTGATTGTTTATTGGCACTTAATATACTTACATATGAATATTTATTTATGAATACCACTGCTTATATCCTGATTTTATACCCGTTTGTTGTTACATGTTGCTGCGCCAAACTGCAAGACAGACTAGAAGCTCACCCTAAATACAACGCCGTGCACCATAAGTGATTGTATGCTGGACCATGCTCTGAGAGAAAGCCACCACCACATGGCCCAGAAGTAGCAAAGCATTATATGCCATAATGTTTTTGTTTTCTTTATATATTTATAGATTATATGATGTGTGTGTATGTGCATATTGCTTTATAAATATTAAAAAAAAATCAAACTTGTGCCTCACAATTTGTTTCTCTTAATTGTATTCCCTTTAGTTGAGGTTATTAGCATGACATGAATACAACATAACATACAAGGTATATCACAGAAATAGTAATTGAAAATAATTTTCATTATTGGGTTATTATTTATTAGGGAGGGGCTTACCCAGGCCTGTCTTTATAAAGGCCAATGGGGGACAGATCTACCAACCAATCACACGTGAGTAATGAATTGCGATGTCATTTTTTTCATCCAATGACTGAGAAGCCACGAGGGTCTGTTGCCTCTGCTTCAACTTGCAGCGCTGCTATTCATATTTAAAGTAGAGTCGTTAACACCTCCCGCCTGCAGGCTCCCCCGTACCTCTAACCCCCGCTGCTTCTACTGGTACGTAAACAACCATATCCGTCTCAGGCGAACGCAAATGCGCTTCCCTGTAAGCTGTCGTTTACTAGCGGCGCCCGCGTCAGTATACGGGGACGAAAATCACTCTTTTCGTGCAGTGGTGTGTGTGATTCCCATCACAGAAAGGCTGATCCGCAGTCAGACCACGGTAAGTCTTCCTCCAAAATTCCCTTATTGTTTGCATAAAAAGTATACACACTCTATAAACATGTTGTTTTGTTTGCTTGTTAGATGTATGTGCGGGCAATGACCGACCACAGCCCTCAGCAGGACCCGACCATCCCCTGCGCCCACGCCGGCATGATCTTCAGAAGAGGTGACATCCTGGAGATCGTGGATCAGACAGACACTCTGTGGTGGCAGGCAAAGAAACTCCCAAGCAGCACGGCATGTGCCGGCCTCATTCCCTCCACCAGCCTGCTCAAACGGTCAGATATGGCGCTTTTAAAGATGTCCATCCAACCTTAGACTGCGTGTAAGAGGTGAACCACCAGTGCCGTCGCCAGATCTCAGTCTTAAAGGGGGGCTTATGAAATCCAACAGGGGGGGCACCACTATTATTAGCTTGATTAGTGATCTTGCTTGGGTGGGCGGGCCAGGGCGGGCCCAAGCGTATCAGTGGGCGGGCACGGCCCCCTAGGGCCCGCCCATAGCGACGGGTCTGTGAACCACTGGTTTTGGACTAATGTTTTGAAATTGTAGACCAATGGTCACTCCACACAACCAGTGATGCCCATCCATCCATTTTCTTGTGCATATCCTTTGCAGGGTCGCAGGGGGGCTATCCCAGCTCTCATAGGGTGAGAGGCAGGGTACACCCTGGACAGCTTTGACAGCATGTTGCAGGGCCAACACAAAGACAGAGACAGCCACTCGCACTCACATTCACACCTATGGATAATTTAGAATCACCAATTAACCTAACCGCACTAAGTGCACGTCTTATAAAATAGCTGTAGTTTGTGCAAAAGCTAATTCAACTTTTTTTATCAAACTGTTTCTCTAACACACTTTTTCAAAATAGCGACACATTTTAACTATTTAAACTGTAATTATCTTAAATAATTGTAATCATTTTAGCAACTGTGTCCCAAAAACTAAGTCAATCTTGACCGTTTCCACAGGAATTTAAGAGGGTAATCAAATGCACTTGATTAACTGATGATCAATGAGTGTGAGCACCTCTATAAAAGTATAAGCTTTGGCAGTTTGTTGCTCTGGATTGATTCAGCTCTGTTAACATGATGCACGGTGGTGGAGGGATGATGACCTGGGCACCTTGCAGTCAGTAAAGTGGAGTTGGCTGAATATTATTTGATTGGTAATTCTATTGAAATACTCCAAAAGGCATCAACAAAACAAATGCAGTGAAAACCGTCCACAGAACGAAAAAAACAAAACCATTTTTTAACCAGACTGTAAACATAGTTATTTCTGCTGTTAAGCTTCTGTAATTTGACATTTGAAATGCTTTAAAAAAATAAGTCTTGACAATTCAGATTTTTTGTTTTAAAGCCAATTGTTTTATTTTGTAATTTGTTGGTCAAATTTATGGTTGACATGTTCCCTAATTCAATGAGTAATTCCTTTTGTTCAATTCAGTCTCCTACAAACCATCTTTTCGGCCAGACAGATCCACAGATGACGCCATATCCTTCCTCCTCCACAAGACCCTTTCACACATAGACACTGGTAAGGGGAACTATGTGAGAGTGCTGTTTGTAGATTACAGCTCAGCATTCAACACCATAGTTCCCTCCAGGCTGGTCTCTAAGCTGCTGGACCTGGGCCTGGGCCCATCCCTGTGCAGGTGGGTTCACAGCTTCCTGACCAGCAGACCACAGGTGGTACGAGTGGGTCACCTCACCTCATCCTCCCTCACCCTCAACACTGGATCCCCCCAAGGCTGTGTGCTCAGCCCTCTGCTGTACTCACTGTACACCCATGACTGCGAGGCCACGTCAGAGTCCAACGTCATCATCAAGTTTGCTGACGACACTGCTGTTGTGGGACTAATCTCCCACAATGAGGAGACAGCCTACAGGAGAGAGGTCTCCCGCCTGGAGAACTGGTGCCAGGAGAACATCAGCAAAACAAAGGAACTGATCGTGGACTTCAGCAGGAAGCAGCAGAGGGACTACCATCCACTTGTCATCAGTGGTGCTGAGGTGGAAAGAGTGGACACTTTCAGCTACCTGGGAGTGACCATCTCACGGGACCTGTCCTGGACTCATCACATAAACATCACTGTGAAGAAGGCCAGACAGCGTCTCTACCTCCTCAGGCGGCTGAGAGACTTCAAGCTCCCACTCAAGGTGCTCAGGAACTTTTAAACCTGCACCATCGAGAGCATCATGCGTGGGAGCATCACCACCTGGATGGGAAACTGCACCAAGCAGGACTTCATGGCCCTAAAAAGGGTGGTTCGTTCAGCTGAACGGACCATCAGAACCACCCTCCCCAACCTGCAGGACATTTACACCAAGCAGTGCAGGCTGAGGGCCATGAAGATCCTAAAACAGCCCAGCCACCCCGGACACTCTCTCTTCTCCCTGCTCCCATCAGGCCGGCGTTACCTCTACCTGAGGGCTAAGACTGAAAGGTTGAAGAAGAGTTTTTACCCACAAGCCATCCGTCTGCTCAACTCTGAGCCCTAACTGGACCATTATTGCACAATGTAAATATTATAATTTATAATCTATAATTTATAATCTATAATTCCACGTAAAAGTGTGCATAGTGTATAGTATATAGAGTATAGTGTATAGTGTGAATTACTTTTTTTATTTTTATTCTTCTTCTTTTTTATATGTGTGTGTATATATGGTTGCAGGTACAAAATACATTTCACTGTGCATTGTACTGTGTATAACTGTGCATGTGACAAATAAACACTATCTCTCTCTAATTCAATTCAATTCTGCTGAATTGAATGTGTCCAAAGGCTTAGACACATTCACCCTTTTATGAGAATGGGTGAGTGTGTCATACAGTACAGGTGACTGGTACTGTGCATGAAAGTGAACTGAATCAAAGAGAAACCCCCAACAATCAGACGATCCCCTATGAGCAAGCACGTGGCAACAGTATGAAGGAAAAATTCCCTTTTATAAGGAAGAAACTTTCGGCAGATCCAGGCTCAGGGAGGGGCAGCCATCTGCCGTGACCGGCTGGGGGGAGCAAAGTGAATAGTTATTTGCTCTTGATATTGAGTTGTATATTAATGAGGTTATGTAGGAGATTATGAGGATGCTGCACTGACACAAGTGATCAGTCTTCGCAGCCAGCCACGCTTCTTCTTTGTCTTTTTGGGTATTTCCGCTGGACCCTGTAGTTTAACACCGGCCTCTTTCTCTTCTTGGGTTTCCAGAGTCTCCTGCAGAGTCTGCTGTAGGTTTTTCTCTGCTTCTCTGGTGCAGAGCTTAGCTTTAAGCTCTGCTATCTCACAGCGGGCTTGTTGCTGTTCTTCTTTACGTTTTGCAGCCTCCTCTTCAAGCTGCCTCTGAGCTTTGAGGAGCTGCTCCTGGAGCTGGTCGTTCTGCTCCTGCTGTCTCTTGCACAGGGATTCTAAGGCAGCCGCTCTGGCTGCTTTGAGCTCTACAGAGTCTGTGTGTGGGGCCTCCATTGTTTGTGGTGAAGCCTCCACACACAGCTCTGCAGCATGGTGGCTGCTCAGTTCCTCCAGTGCATCACAGGAAACATCTGGTTCACCTTCGGTAGGAGCTTCACTCAGCTGAGCTCTGAAGTTCTCCTCCGTGTAAGACTCGGGTCTGTTCCTATATATATATATATATATATATATATATATATATATATATATATATATATATATATATATATATATATATATATATATATATACATATATATATATATATATATATATATATATATATATATATATATATATATATTAGGGGTGGGACTCGATTAAAAAAAATAATCTAATTAATTAGGAGCTTTGTAATTAATTAATCGAAATTAATCGCATTTGAATCACATTTCAATATTTAACATGATAAATATTAATTTAAGTTTGGTTGATGAATGAATGAATAAGCTTAAACTTCAAAATTTTGTTTATTTTCCCACCAGTCTACTACACAGACCAATGAAGGGCGGAAGTGCTCCTGTGATAAGCAAACGCCTGAAATTAAAGTTAAGCATCATAACTGGATAGTTTTATTCAACATTAATGTCTCACTTGTTATAGTTGGAAATTAATCATTAGCTCAGCTGTATTCCTTGATGTTGAAATGTGTTATGCTTGTTTTAACAGCTTATTTTGAATTAAAGACTTAAAATTAAACCACAAAAAGGAGAAAAAGTTCGTTCTCTGTTTAACAGCTGCTTTTACACAGCTGTGCTTCGCACTCACGGTTGCTAGGCGACATGAGCTACACAGAGGTGACGGCAGCTGATATGAAGGCTAGCCGCTCACTTCCGGCCTTTGTGGTGTTCGTGGGCTGCGAAAGACGTGGGCCGGGTCCTTCGCAGGATGCGTCCCCTAATTTGGACATTGTGCGTCGATATAATCTGTATGCCTGGAACTCGTGCACTGAGAAACGTTCCACGGTGCAAAGTGCGATTAAAATGCGTTAAAATTTTTAACGCATTAATTTCCCCGTAATTAATAAATCGAAATTAACGCGTTAAAGTCCCAGCCCTAATATATATATATATATATATATATATATATATATATATATATATATATATATATATATATATATATATATATATATATATATATTATTGTACAGATTTAAAAAAAAAAAAACAGGGGTAATGTAAAAACAGGGATTGCTTTTCTAAATATGCTGATCTTTGTACGTGTGGCGTGCAAGCTCTGGTCTTTAAGTCTTTTCAAATCCCCGAAGATGAAATGAAGCTGGACTGGAGCCCAAAGAAATCCCTGAATCTGTGTCACTTTCTCACAGTTTTGTTTTTTCAGTCAGCAGTAACACATTCAGCTTTCAGTTTTTCTAACTGTTCATTCCAAGATGCCTGCAGGACTTTCACATACTGTGCATGCAGCTTAAATTCAAACAAAACTGGTTCATTTCCTGCCCTGCTCCCCTCTCTTCTACACAGATCTCCAATAAAGGACGTGAAGAAGCTGTAAAGCATGTTTCTTTTATTTTTCCTTAAACAGTTTCTTTATGTAAAACGGGCAGTTTTCATGCCAAACAACGTGGAAGATTAACAAAAGACGAACAGTCTTAGCAACTCTTTGCAAAATACATAAAAAAATAAAAGCACTGACATGTTATTGCTAATTATTTTAAAGTTTAATTCAACTTTTTGCAACGTTAAAACCTCCTTACAATAATTCATGCATTTGTTTGCATGTCTATCCATCCATCCGTTTTCTTAAAAACAAAAAGTCATTAAAAGTGCAGAAAATTAGAGATTTCCATGCCAAGAGGGAAAAAAATAACATAGATGTAAGATTAATAAAAATAATAAATAAAAATAAAAAATTGTTAATAAAAAATTAACAGCCGTGGAAACTTCTAAAATAAAGAAATAAATAAAACCAGCTCTTATTTTTGTTATTTACAGGAAGTGCGCCGCACCACTCATAAATACATCCGGGCCACAGTCCCGCCCCCCTCCTCCCCGGTTTCCGAGTGTAAACAAAGTAAAAATCAGCGATTTATTCACTTTTAAACGGCTGTACCCGGTAAAATTATCTTATCGGTTGAAGCGTATTAACATTTAAAGGCGCATTATGTAGTGATGGTGAGATGAAGCTTCATGAAGCACTGAAGCTTTCCATTCAATCAGTGAACCCATGGATCGAAGCTTCATGGTGCTTCATTTGCTCTCCTCCGCCATCAAGTGGACAGTCAATATAAAACAAGCAGACGGATAATCTGATCAAAGCTTTGGTGCGTGAAGCTCTGAACAGTACAAATGATTTTTGAGACGGTAATAAATAAATCCTGAACTAACTAATATGGTGTCTGTATTTATGAGACAGTGTTGGGGTCGAAATAAATTGGGGAGAGAGTTGTGATGTTATTGATGTGACTTTGTTACTTGGTTTGTAAATGTGCTCATTAGGGACATTTTATTGATTCGTTTTTATTTCGAAACAACAGCTTTACCACAGTGCCGGACCTCGTGCGGTTTCTTTTAAACGATTTCGCCTGCTTTAGAAAATACCCTTTCACAGGGCCAGTGGCGCAAAAGTGGGTATGCACTATATGCAATGCATAGGGGCGCCACACAAGGGGGCGCGATGCGGGGGAAATTATTTCTCTATTTGGCATTTTCTGTATTTAACAGCTGTGCATATGATATGATCAGTAACAGGCACAGCGCTGATTAGGCACCCCTGTGTTCCAGTTTATGTACAGGAGAGCAGTGTGTTTAATTTATGAGATAAATCATCATCAGTTTCCAACTTCTGAACGCATTTTAATGAGCAGTAAATTAGTTAATGCAATAAAAACACCTTTCAGGATTTCATGGATTTTCAAACTGGGTTTTTAGAGACTTGCGTTGTGAATGAGAGCCCCGTTCATTTTGCCCTGCCTCATGAGCGCCCCCTATTATACAGGATGTTCCGAGAGTAGCAGCTCTATCCTATTTATAAACTCTCTGATATGCATTTTATTGAAGGTCAGGCTCGCGAGCACTTTATGATAGTCCCAGATAAATATAGAGACATATTTTACACCGTTTAAAGACTGTTAATTCACACCTTTATTCAAGAGTCGCGTAATGTTTTACAGAAAGGAAAAAGCAGACATTTTGTCGCTGTTGAAGCGGTTAACAAAGGAAGGGGGCGGAGTCTCCTTATTCCCACAATGCCTAGCGCGCATTAAGCAGGTTAAAGAAACGTAGCTCATATTTAACTGTCACTCACAATAAGTATTTGAGCATGTGTTGATGGTATATGTAGTAAAATTGTATTTATGTATCACAGATACAGTCAGCAGGTTTTTTTTGTTTTTTTTATGCAAACCGTAACCGAACATACCAGGGCGAGAAATGGCTTCACTCACTCAACACTGTTCTCGTTAGCGCTCTTGTTTCTCTTCATATCGTATAAATCTTTCGCCTTTTACTAAAGATTTCCGTGGAGAGGAACAACAAGAGTATAACTCAATTTTTTGATGCCCTGCAATTGTGGGGCTTCTTTTCCATGTCAAAGGAAATATTCTATGAGCAAGACTTCTTACTATAGTCTAAGTTTACACAGGGGAACTGGTGTAGAAACCGTTTTCACCTGGATGGTCTGCGCTCTGTCAGCAAGCTCTAAAACTGCTGCAATAAGCAGGCAGAACTAATAGAGTATGCACAAAGTAAACCGATTCTATGGCCACAGTCGTGCACAGCGTCGTGTCCTCTAGATTACATAAAAGTTATACTGAAACACCCCTTCACCGCCACCGTGCTCTAGTCAGCAGTAATGCGCCTAGAAGCTGGTTGCCAACAGCCAATAAAATCCAAAGAAGAAGAAGGACATCCGGGACAAAATGGCTACCTCCGTATAAACACAAGAAATACTCTCATTAACTTTTTTTTTTATAGATTTACTGTAAAAACTGCGCAGTGTGCCAGTGGGTAAAAGAGCACGATCGTCTGCAGGTGTGCGGATTTTTATGTCAGTTTGACTCCCTCAGCTGAGGCCAGTCACGGCTGCTGCTGACACGGCAGAAGCTGAAGTCTTATGTGACTGTGACGCTTCTGCCGGTTTCAAAACACAGCATGTGGGGCAGCGGAAGAATAAGAGCGTCATCTGGAAATATTTTACTGGCTGTAATGATGATGCGGCCAAAGCGCTGTGCAGCGTTGGTAAGAGATCTGCTAGCAGAGAGGAGGTCTTCTAACCACCAACTCTTTGCACAACCGCATGCATAACGAGCGTGGCGACATGCCAGCTGCACGCCGCAAGAGACCGCAGCGTCTCCCAATTCCTTTTACTGATATACCCCATGTCCCATTAAACGAGAGGATCGCTGATAATGTGGGTGAAATGCAACTTTTCCATATTCACAAAGTCGTAAAGGTGGTGGCACCTCACAATCTCCCCACAAGCATTCAAACCAGCAAGAAAGTCATAACAGAGATGCGCTAATAATTGAAAGAGAAAGTTTCCAGCTGGCGCCTACCTGTCTTTGAACACCCACCACCACCCACAATAAAGGCACATCCTTTAAGACCTCAGGTTTAAGATCACACTGGCGCTGCTCAGATCTGTGGCCAGTTTAGTTTATTCATGCCTTACAAAAACAACATTACACAGCATAAGAAACCAGGATTGCACAAAAAAATGCTGTAATCCTCTAATCAAATTATGTCACATAATCCAGTTTTGCTTTTGATCTGGATCAAACCTTCAGTTTGGGTTGTCCAAAAATTTAGGATACATTTGGGATACATGGGATGAATTAGAGCGGAGACTGTGAGCCAGACCTTTTCATCAAACATCAGTGTCTGACTTCACAAATGTGCTTCTGGAAAAATGGTCAAAATTTTCCATAAACACACTGCTAAACCTTATGGAAAGCCTTCCCAGAGGAGTTGAAGCTGTCATGGTTGCATATTAAACCCTATGGATTAAGAATGGGATGTTACTCAAGTTCATACACGTGTGAAAGCAGACGAGTGAATACTTTTGGAAATATAGTGTAAGTGAAAAAAAACAAACAAACAGAATAGTCCATCAAATATTTTTTATTATCAAACAGAGTAATTTAAATGTAACTTTCATTTTTCACTCATAATCACAGTGACACAAAAACGAATTCCAGTAATTGCATCTCTCATTGCACCCCTGGTCGGTTCCTCATTCTGAGGCATTGCACGTGGATTTTCTAGGTCCTCAGCAGCAGGATGGAGGATCCTCACTGTGAGAACCAGCTGTCAGTACCAAGTTCAAAACAATCTTTGCCAACTGTATATGATGATGATGATGATGATGATGCCTACAAGTCACATTTCAGATGAGAAACTGAACGAGCAGATGAGGAATAAATCATTCTTGCTAAACTAAACCAAAGCCAGGCTTGAGCTCCACCTCCTCAACGCACAACTTCAAAATGCTGGTATCTTCATAAACGAAGAATTCTGAATGTGCTTCTGCACAAAACTTAACATGACCTCATGCTATTCTACCTGTTATTCTTCACATAGCTTAAATGATAATATTTAGTCCCATTTAGAGCACCTTTTTTTTTAATCTGGATTTAGTAATCCGGAAAAATCAGGAATCAGCAGCAAACAAGCCTGTTCTGCAGCGCAGAGTCTCACAGCAAGTAATGCAGCACCTTTGTCAAAAACAGCAACATCATCAGGTGTAGTGGAGATTTACCCGACTCGAGTGGCAGTGAAGCGTCTCCTCCGAGAGGCTCTTGAGGAGATGCGGTCGCTCCGGATCAGTTCTTCCTGTCTGTGTGCTGCAGCTGGTTCTCACCAACTGGATGAGGTTTTATTTATTTTTTAGCTTCAGCCTTATGTGCTTTTTTTTTTTTAATCTAGAGCTGAATTCTTTTTGAAATGGCATTTAAAATCAAATCAAACAAATAAAGCTGGGTATAAGTGGAGATTTGGTTTAAAGTAGACATAAATGTATATAGATGTGGACGGCTAGAAGACAAGTTTCTACATGAAACTGCTCACAACAAAGTTTGTGGTGTATTTATTTATTTTTTGAGTAACTGGATCATGATTTCAGGAAGCTCTGAGCGCCCTCTTGTTTCGTAGTTCCACCAATGGACATTTCACAGCAAAATAATCCACTTGGGTAAATAGCAATACAGGCCACAGGAAAAAGAGACATATTAGACTTTAGGTCAAACTGTCTCTTCTCTGTTAAGGTTTGCTTTAAGTGCACTTTAGTTTTAATTCTTTTTTTTCTTTCTTGCTTCAGGTTGTCAGAGTCATACGTAAAATAATGTACAACAAACTTTAACAAGTTTTTTGCTCTTTTTAAGCTTTAAATGCTATGTACATGATGTTTCTATTTATGCCAGTACAGAGGACTCAGAGAGGATGATAACATGATAACAATCAGGTAATTAGCAGTTTCTTTTTTTTTTTTAAATAACTCAGATAAAACAGTTGCATCCTTGTGGTAAGTAAATAATGGGCAAGTGTTTTAATTAAACTCACCATTCCCAAGTAAACAGTGGGAAATAGAGATAAATAGCTACATTAATCTTTTAAGCTATTTAACTTGAAAAAACAAAAACAAAAAAACGTGAACCAGAACTGAAACAAAAGTTAAAGGTGCATTTTGATTTACATTAATTTGCCACCAGTAATCATGATCAATCTGGCACATTTGTTTCAGCCTCATTAATTCTCCAGCTTCATATAAATTCATCAGTGATTTTATAATCATTAGTAAGGCTCTCCATTTTTTTCTACCTGTCCTTAAGATAGTAAAAACTAAAATCACCAGACAGCAACTTAAAACATCTACTATGCTATTCACAACAAAGCCAATAAATCAGCTAAATGTCTCCTTTAATGTAGGTATTAATGAAAAAGGCTGTCAAACAATTGTGTCTAAGGCACAGATATTTTTAGCTTTTCTATCGGTAGCAAATGTAGAAAATCAGGACTTCCAGTTCTTGCTAATACTTAAAGTGAGCTGCAGCGTTTTCCATTGCACATCAGGCTGATTATGTCACAGTGATCTCCTGCAGCAGATCAGCAGGGAAGTAGCCCAGCTTGCGTCCAGTGCTGACCTTCAAGTAGCCACCTTTCTCATCTCCTTTCTTCACCACAATCTGAAACACAGAGTGACAACAGATCAAACAACCTAGCTATTATAAATACCTTTGATTTACAAGTAGGTTTTTCATTTATTGGGCAAAGACAGTTTTTGTAGTTTTGTGTTTTTGACACCAACAGAGTGGATTTTAAATCAAACAAAGATGTGAATGAAGTGCAGTTTAGATTCAAGGGGTTTTACAAAAATGTTACATGAACTGTTTAAGACCTGCAGCCATTTTTATACATAGCCTCCCATTTTTAGATGCTCAAAATTAATTGGACAAACTAACATAATTTTAAACATGAGGATTGTTTTAAACACTTGGATAAAAGTACTTGGAGTATCATGCGTGCCTGAGGTGTAGAACCCATGGGCATCACCAAATGCTGTGCTTCCTCCCTTGAGTTGCGCTGCAGCTGCCGTCAGCTGCTGCTTGTTTGTGGGTTGCTCTGCTTTCAGTTTTGTCTTCATTAACTAAAAAGCATATTCTGCTGGGTTGAAATCAGGTGACTGATTTCAACCCAGCAGAATATGCTTTTTAGTTAATGCTTGGTTTGCTTGGTTTGCTTTTGCAGTTTGATTTGCGTCATTATCCATTTATGAAGCACTGTCTGATCAGTTTTGCAGCATCTGGTACAAGTTATTCTTGATTTTATCTGCCAAAAAAGATTTATTTTTTTCAAAACTGTGCAAATTCTTCTAGATGTTTTCTGGCAAAGTCTGATCTGGCCTTCCTGGTTTTGAGTTTATCCAGTGGTTTGCACCTTGTTGAGAAAGCTCTGTATTTCCATTCATGAAGGCATCTCTTGATTGTAGACCTGGACACTGATGCACCTTCCTCTTTGAGAGTGTTCTTGACTTGGTTAGATGCTGTGAAATTGTTTTGCCTTAACCATGAAAATAATTCTGTCCTCATGCACTTTAGTTGTCTTCTGTGGTCTTTCAGGCCTTTTAGTGTTGCTGAGCTGGCCAGTGCATTCATTCTGCTTAAGAATCTACCAGGTTGTTGATTTGTCCACTCCTAAGGTCTTTGCTATCTCTCTGATAGGTTTATTTGGGTTTTTCAGCCTAATGATGGCCTCCCTCACGTGCACTGACATCTCTTTGGGCTTCATATTACAGTGAAAAGCTATGAAATACAAATTCAACACAATTGTCCAATTGCTTTTGAGTCTCTGAAAATGAAGGACTGTGTAAAAAAAATGACTGCAGTTCTTGAACAGTTAATGTAAAATTGTTGTTAAACCCATTGAATTAAAGGTGAAAGCCTGCACTGCAGTCACATCTTGAGTGTTTGTTTTCAAATCCACCGTGGTGGTGTACAGATGAAAAACAACAATAATTGTGTCTTTACCCAACAAATTATTGTCTAACTGTAAGTCACTGCCTGTGTTAGCCATCACTTGTTTAATAAAACATTAATAAGATTTGGCCAGCAACCTGGTGTGGAGATGTTGATTTCAGAACACTGCAGAAGCATTTTTAATCTTTAAAAAGAAATTACAGTTTTTCTGACAACTCTTACGAGAATTCTTCAGTCCTGAATATGATCAGTCTATCTCTATTAATGGGCTACGTACCACAGGCCTTTAAGGTGGCAGTAATTAAACCATTACCAAGCTGCCTTATCAAATTAGGGACCAATCTACAACCTTTCTTTTACCTAACAAAATCTTTAAAAAGTAGCTGTAAAACAGCTAACTGCAGAGGAATGTTTTTTGTTTTTTTTTTTCCAAAAGATTCTGAACAGGACCCTGAACAGGATAAGCAGAAGAGAATGGATGGATGGATGGATTCAGAATTCATCACAGTACAGAAACAGCATTAGTGAAGGTTATGAATGATCTTGTTATGGCCTCTGACAGTGGACTCATCTCTGTGTTTGTCCTGTTAGACCTTACTGCAGTAGTCAATACTGTTGACCATAAATTTTTTATTTTTTATTTTTTTTACAGAGATTAGAGCATGCCACAGCTGGGATAGGCTCCAGCTGCCCTGTGAACCTGAAAAGGATAAGTGAAAGAAAATGGATGGATGAATTAGAGCATGCTATAGGCATTAAAGGTATTGTGCTGCAGTGGTTTGAATCATATCTATCTAATAGTCTCCAATTTGTTCATGTAAATGAGGAGTCTTCTTCACACAATAAAGTTAATCAAAAAATAAATTCATGCATTTATTACTTCTAGGCTGGACTATTGTAATTCATTATTATCAGGCTGTCCTAAAAGCTCCCTGAAAAGCCTTCAGCTGATCTAAAATGCTGCAGCTAGAGTACTGACAGGGACTAGAAAGAGAGAGCAGATTTCTCCCATATTGGCTTCTCTTCATTGGCTCCCTGTTAAATCCAGAATTGAATTTAAAATTCATCTCCTCACATACAAGGTCTTGAATAATCAGGCCCCATCTTATCTTAAAGACCTCATAGTACCGTATCACCCCAATAGAGCACTTTGCTCTCAGACTGCTGGCTTACTTGTGGTTCGTAGGATACTTAAGAGTAGAATGGGAGGCAGAGCCTTCAGCTTTCAGGCCCCTCTTCTGTGGAACCAGCTTCCAGCTTGGATTCGGGAGACAGACACCCTCTCTATTTTTAAGATTAGAATTAAAACTTTCCTTTATGATCAAGCTTATAGTTAGGGTTGGATCAGGTGACCCTGAAGCACCCCTTAGTTATGCTGCAATAGACCTAGGCTGTTGGGGGGTTTCCATGATTCAGTGAGTGTTTCTTTTCATTCACCTCTTTTACTCTGTTTAAACACCACTCTGTATTTAATCTCTAGTTATTATTAATGTCTGGCTCTCTTCCACATCATGTCTTTTGTCCTCTCTCTCTCCCCTCAGCCCCAACCGGTCGTGGCAGATGACTGCCCCTCCCTGAGCCTGGTTCAACCGCAGGTTTCTTCCTGTTAAAAGGGAGTTTTTCCTTCCCACTGTTGCCAAGTACTTGTTCATAGGGGGTCGTTTTGACTGTTGGATTTTCTCTGTATTATTGTAGGGTCTTTACCTTACAAAATAAAGTGCCTTGAGACAACTGTTGTTGTGATTTGGTGCTACATAAATAAAACTGAAGAGAAGAGAAGAGAAGAGAAGAGAAGAGAAGAGAAGAGAAGAGAAGAGAAGAGAAGAGAAGAGAAGAGAAGAGAAGAGAAGAGAAGAGAAGAGAAGAGAAGAGAAGAGAAGAGAAGAGAAGAGAAGAGAAGAGAAAAAGATGCACGTTCTCATACACACTCATATTGAAGTTACCTGATCTTTCTTAAGTGTAATTTGTCCCATCTCTCTGTTCCCTACAAAGGAGCGGGTCACCTTGTAGACTCTTTCTGAAGCACGCACTTTTATGAGGTAGTTGGCGGGGAAGTAGCCTGTCTTCTCTCCCATCTTTCCCTGACAATACAGTGAACAGAATTTAAGCCCTCATCAGCGGTAACACATTTTGAACCAGAATTTTTAAAGCTTTAATAATCAAAAACTTTAACTCACCCTCCACCACTCTTCATTGGAGTCATCCAGTACTGTGATCCGATCACCAGGGCTAATAAACACATTCTCAGTAAGTGTTTTTATCATTGCCTTTTTGTTAGAATTCCCTTAATAAAAATTAAGCGTGATTAAATTGAAAAATTGAATGTCTTTCAAACATACTGGAAGTCGAGGTCATCTTTTTCAATGGCCTTGAAGCGATAGAGAGCCAGGTAGTAGTGGGACTGGGAGAATGTGCCCTTAGTCTGTTGACAGAAAAGCACAGATGCTAGTGCGCGTGACAAATTATATTGATTTGAGACAAAAACATGCACATATGGTGTTTCTTTGGAACAAAACTTTACATGCAAGCAGCGGATTCTTCAGAGTAATTGCACTGTTTACCTTGTCATCTGCTTTGTCTCCTCCTTTCTCTTTTTTTTCATCAGGCTTCACTGTTTGCGTATCAGACATAACATAATCATATTTTTATGACCAACTTGCATCTTTTACATCACAGACAAAGCCTATTGGATTAGTTCTACCTTCTCCTCCGTCCTCATTCTCTTTAGGCTGTTGGTTCTCCTCCTCCTCCTCTTCCATCATCATCATCATCTAGAGGACACAACACTGTTAAAGCCAGCACTAATATTATTATTAATAGTTTATGTATTAAATATAAAATCTATCCTCAAAGCGATTTCAAACTCTGCATTTTCTTGGTTACACAAAAATAATTAATTTTGCTTGCAGTTAATCAGTCACTGAACATTTTTGAAATTGTCTTGTCTTGATTAAAATGATAATAAATGCTCACATTTTTCTTGTCATTTTCATTTTTCTTACGCTCCTTATTTGCCATGATGACGCCAACCCGCAGGGTGTCAAAAACTGGGTCGTTCCGGTTTGGGTTGTCTGACAGAGATAAAAAATGAGATCAGCGTGCAGTATAAGAATTACTGTACACCAGACTGTACGACCATTAAGGCTATGTCTTCACACATGCATACCAAATCCCAAATGTAAAAATTTTTCCTGCTGTTTTTTTTTTTGAAGATTCTACAGTGTCTTATAATCCAAGGAACTCAGTGAAGATCTAAGAAGGAGAATTGTAGATTTACACAAGTTGGCAAGGTCTCTTGGAGACCTTTCTAAACAACTGCAGATTCCAAGATCATCAGTTTAAATGATTGTACTTGGTACGAGTTATTTGGATATATTACCACTTTGCCACGGTCTGGAAGAAGACTCAACCTGTCACACTTTGATAAGAGGAAGTTGGTTGGGATGTTCAGGAACAACCCAGGAACCACCAAGGCTCAAGCCTGCCATGAAACTGCTGGAACACCAGCATTACTGTCTACAGTGAAGTGAGCTTTACATCACTATGGCGTGAGAAGGTGCTGACCAAGGAATGAGCCCCTGCTCCAAAATTGACACCTTCAAGCTTGACTGAAATTTGCAGATGCTTACATGGATGAGCCAGATACTTTCTGGAGAAAAGTTTGATGGCCATACGAGACAAACATTGAGCTATTTGACCACATTGACAAGAGGTGTGTTTGGAGGAGTAAAGGTGAGGCTTTCAAACCTAAGAAAACTGTACCAACTGTCAAGCATGGTGGGGGTAGCATCATGCTCTGGGGTTGTTTTGCTGACAGTGGTACTGGTACATTGCACAAAGTGAATAAGGAAGAAGGCAGACTTCCTCCAAATTCTTCAACTTCACCTCAAATCAACAGCTAGATGTTTAAAAACTGGACACAGTTGGGTGCTCCAACGGGACAATGATCCCAAACACACATTGAAACTGGCTTTGGAATGGATAACAAAAGCTAAATAAATATTTGCATATACGAGTTTTCATTTGTATCATGTTTGCTATATCTGACATTTTCTTGGCATTTTCTTTTGGAATTTATTGCTTAAAAATATATCGTGCAACTAATGGGAAAAAAAATCACATTGATGATGTAAAAGTCTCAAAACCTCATGTATCAAATAATATACACTATGCATGTATGTATTTGACTCTGTATGTTTTAGTGAAAATCCAAAATAAATTCAAACTTCTGCACCTAATTCTTGTTTTTTAAAGTCATTAAAGATGGATGCTGTACAATTATTCCACCCTGGAAAAAGAACAGTTGAAAGAAACCATTAAAAGCCCCAAATTACCATCACATTCACACCCACGATGAGTGTATGCAAACTTCTGGCCACACTGTATCACAATATTACTGTATGACATCATTATTAAAGCAGTGGGTCTTAAACTGCTGGGGATAGAGTCACTGCAGTTGGTGCACTAGGACGAAAGGAAAACCACAGAGTGAAGCTAAGAATGAATGAATGTGAAATATGATATGAAAAAAAAACACTTTAACTTAACTTGGTTTCTTATTTTATTGTTAACTAAATGCAGGGAAACACTGAGATAAAGGGCTCAGTACTACAATGGCACTATGTTTATTTAGTTGATAATTCTGTTGTTTTCATTCCAACATAAAGGTCAAAATGCTGTTTGAAAGCCTGCTTTACACTGTGCTATTTTTGCATTATTTTTGCTGTATGCTAAGTTTAAAAATATTTAAATGCAGCTTGTGAAATATAATGACTGCAACTGTTACTAAAGAAGAAATGCAGAGGCCATGCTCAGTCTCCTTTGTGGTAGCAACCTTGAATATAAGGTTAAGAAATCTAGCTACACAAGAGATATTGTCATTCAGAGGACTCACTTGGATCTGGCTGGTCACTGCTGTACAGGGGGGAGCTGTAGGCCCTTCTGAAACCAGGTGGCTACAGGGAATAAAAGAAAGGACACCATGTTTGAAAATTTCTGTCTCACTGTGGGCGGTAAAAGGAAACTGCAAACACTGCAAATGTAGTGTACATCAGCAAACTCACAATTTTGCCAAAGCACCTCTGGAACTCAACATACGACTGACATGAATGGTGGATGTTGGTCTTACAGTTTTTACACCTCAGGCAAAATTTGTTGTTCACTGAAAGATGAAAAGCCAAGATTAGTGGTGTCAGTCAGAAGAATATTTACCTACATGTAGCATTATATCATTAATATAATAACCAACACTTACGGACTATCATACGAGCACAGACATCACAGAACTTGGGTTTCTTGCAGTAGTGGTCCTTGAATTTGTGGGGTTTGTCATTGACCCGGACAATAGGCTCTGAAGGAGGTTCCGGTTCCTTCTCCTCCACCTCCACTTCCTCCTCATATATGAAATAGACCTGCAGAGGTAAAGGACATATCTCAGATATACCATTAAAAAAAAACATATTATAGAGGCACTGTTTTGAAGTATTGCCTGAAGCATTCCTTCATAAGATAAGGGATGTTTCAGGCAACACATGAAGCAAGTATCATGGTGGAAATAAGTTATTAAAGTTTTTAAATGTTGAACACTGAGCTGAGGAACAGGGATTAAATGTCACAGTATTATAAAATATTACATGAAGCTTTTTTGCCTTGTTTGCTTAACAGCTGATACCTGATCTTTACTTTTTAGGACCTACAGAATAACATTTTGATGACCCCCCCAGATTAGCCAGCAGTGCTCATTTTTTCCGAAAGGGTGTGTAAGGCAGGGACACTTAAGCTCATATTGTTTCTGATACTGCACCGCAATCCTGTCCCAGCTGGTGGCTATTTTAAACAGCCCAAGAATGGCACTGGGGGGGTCGACATGTTGCTGTCACTCACAGTGTCTCCGTCCTCCCTCACTACATTGTCAGGAGCTGGGGGGTTGTCATGGATATCCACAGAGTTTTTGTCATCATCCCTAACACACACACACACACACACACACACACACACACACACACACACACACACACACACACACACACACACACACACACACACACACACACAAAGAAAAAAACACACTCACCCATGAATAACATTAACTGGTGCAGCTGTAGAAAGTTACTCTGGTGTGTACATTTTATGCACAATAATTCATATCATTTAAGGTGGAAATTGCCTTTCCACCTTAAAATAATATAATCTTTATAATTTAATATAGGATTAAATTTGTTCAAGGGTGTACAAATTTAGTCCTATATTAAATTATCAGGATTATACTATTTTAATGTGGAAAGGCAGTGGCACATTCTTTCAAATGGATAAGGAGCTGCTTTAGACATGGATGATTAATGATGATCCTTCGGAATATTTTTCAGACATGGGCTACATTTAGCAGCATTTAGCATACTTGAAACTGAACTAAGGCTTAAATGGCAAACAGGTAAAATGTGCACCAAGAGGCGATTATATTGATTTTAAAAATTATACTTACGGCTCCATGATATGATGTAGACAGAGTCAGTACAGCCCCACCTAGAAAGTAAACAGCTGTTGCTCTCTTTTGTTGCTGGAAGATAGTGAGACAGTCTGATAAATGTGATAAAATGAGAGAATGTATTACTAATTACTGATTTGCTAAAATCTTTGAAGAGCTAATCTCATCTCATATCCATTATTATGTCCAGTTGTTTTCAGAGTCAATGTGATTGCCAAGTACATGTTCCTGAACTTTTTACAAATTTCCTTTAGAGCACAGCTGAAAGAAATAGCAAAAAATAAGCCTGCATTTGGCATCGACTAAAAATGTAGCAAAAAAAAATAAAATATAGAAGCACAGCAGAAAAGATATTCTTGTGTCTGCATGAACATTAAATGCACTTGCATATCTATACACACACACACACACACAGTCGTTGAATGTGCTTGTCTTCTATACTATTCCAGGGTTGTGAAATTCAGTCTCAGCACAGTTAAATTTGGCTGCTTCTGCCAGTCAGGAAAAAGCAAGCCAAATTCTATAAACATTTATAGAAACAAAAACAAAAAAATCAGACTTTGTAAACTGACAGAGACATTGTCACTGTGGAGGTTGTTTAGGTTGCGTTTTAAAACGAATGTAATGCCACTAAAATTAAACCAACTGACTACAACAGAGGTCATGCATATACTTTCAGCATTAAAAACACTGAGACTGTAAATTACAGCAACAGCCTACCTTTTGTCTAAATTTGTACAAATCGCACTGAAGAAATTACAAATCCGGTGTGCTGGCAAAATGTCTGTGAATGGGTTTTCACCTGCTGGCAATGACCAGAGCCCTGTATGGTCAGTGTGTTACAAAGCAGCTTCACTTCAGTCCCTCAGGATGCTGTGCTGTCACAAAGTCTGGTCCCTCTGTACTCTTTAGATGTTTTCCAAAGTGACTTTAGGTTGTAGTTTGAGCATACATCTGTAGTTGTGTATCTATGATTTTGTGTGCCTGTTTGTGTGCGTGCCAGGCTTAGCAGTCCTATGTCAAGTTGACACTTTGCAACAGCTGAGGACCTTGGACTGAGCACCAATGACGAGGGGAAATCAGATACTTTTTCTCCCTCTGTCTTCATTGCACCTCTTTCCCCTTGTCCCGCTTGTTCACAGACAAGAGAAACACAACCAGGTATCCATACTTACTCTTGTTATCCTTTGGAACCCAAAGATGTACAAAGGCTGAGGACCTTTATAATAAATTTACTTTTCCCCATACCATGCTGTATTTGCGTGCTTATGAATAATTGCGGATGTGCTGCAGAACCATACCTGAGGTCATGTCCTCAGTAATTAGTATTTTACTAGGGGACTGCAAATTTTTACTATAACCAAGATAGCTATGCATCAAACATGCACCAAAGAAGCCAGTTCTCTCTCTCTCTCTCTCTCTCTCTCTCTCTCTCTCTTTATATATATATATATATATATATATATATATATATATATATATATACGTACACCAGGAGAAATTGTTTGGGCATGCATATAGGCCTAAATGAGTACAGTATGTATAATTTTTAATTCAAATGTCATTTTCTTGGTAGGTCTGGGCTAAAATTCACTGTAGCCAAGTGGAAGTGAATCCACTATGTCAACTGAAGACATGATATTTATTATTCTGGCATTATCATGTCCTCTATCAAGGAGCTACACACAGCTGCACTCAGGTCTGTCTGGAGCACTACAAAGGTCCCGTTGCATGTCGGGTACAATATTCCTTAAGCGCCTAATGCGCATGCCCAACAGAAAACTCCATTATTTTTTTTGCTCGGAATTTGTAAGAGGAAAAAAAAAAAAAAAAAACAGTGGGCAACTGTGAGCTGGGGATTACATGGACCGTTATGGTTGTCGGAATATATTTGAAAGCTCCACGGTTTAGCAGAAGAGAGAGCAAAGCAACGGCCAGATAACTGCAGACCGGGAGTGGGACATCATTCGGTCTTGTCGGGACACTCCACAATCAAGTAAATTTCAGTCAGTTAGCTCGCTAGCTAGCATAGCTGGTGGCAGCGTTAGCCCCGAGATCCCAGGCGCAGTAAAATGAAGCGTTATTGCCCTTTGTTTTTAAGTCCGACTGGCAGACGTTGTATGAGCGCTGAGAGCTGAATGACCACACCGCTACGGGAATTGGATTACATAATGACTTATTTTGCTCTATTTATTAAACTATCAGCCGTTTTCAAAACATTATCTGGCTAAGCCCGTTTCGCTAGCCAGCTAACTCTAGATTCTCCCGCGAGCCCGAAAAGCCAGGACTCCAAAAACTTCGCCAACACAGAACCTGACGCAGAGAAAAGGTTGGTGGGACCTGCTAATATTGACGTTAGCTAACGGATATCAATAAGTAAAGTGTGATGTAGGTTTCAGATTTTTAAGAGGTTTTTTTTTGCAACGCGGTATTGTGCATGGGTCGTGTGTTGTTACTACAGCTAACGGGCAAGAGTTTTGTATTGGAGTGTTTTGTGCGCCTGACAGCTGTCACGACAACACAGTACAAAGTAGGGTAGCTTGCTAGCTTAGCTGTTAGCCTGGACGCTAGCTGCCGAGTATGAGCCGTGTACTTGGTGGGATTTTGTTCCCTACTTCACGCGGCTTGCTATGAAATTGAGAAAAAATGTTATTTCAGTTCAGGGTTGGATTAATTGCTCTTTCGTTTTGCCAGCCTGTTAGCTTTTTGAGTTGGTTGTTGCAGCTGCTTATACTGTAGCTAAACATTGAGTAAACTACGGGCCTAGGCAAACACACCCTTCTACTTCAAAGCAGCCAGATCTTGCTCTGAAGTTCTTCTGGGGGAGAGTAATGCATCTGATATAGTCGTTTTTCAAGCACGCTTAGATCAGATCAGTTACAAGATAGCTTTATTACAAGATATCTTTACCGCCGGGGGTCCCTGCCAGATTACATAATCCACCTCCACCTTTCTTTGCAGGCTTTCCATCTTCACCCATATTCCTACTCTGATGTGAACTGAACTAATAAATCTGTTGGAGTCATCCTTTTAAGTTGGGGATCTGCCCTCATAGCTGAAGAAAGTCGAGGTGTTTGGATAAGTCAGGTTTTACTGGCAGTGTGCTTCTAACCCACCAGCATGTACACTGGACAGTGGATACTCTAGCCAAAACAGATCCTGGCTTCCCAAAGATGACAAGGTATGCAACCTTTTTTTGTTTTTTGTTCGTCTTGGTATTACTTTATGTTCATAATAAGTTAAAAATCTTTCTTTCGCTGTGGCCACACCCCCTTTACAACATGTTTACATCATTTATTCTGCAGAAGCTTGTATTGTCTGCAGCATGGACATAAGAAAATAAATGCTGGGTACTTTCCCAGAACTTTTTTTGACACAGAAGACAGCTGAACAGTAATTGATGAACTGGTTTATTAGTAGTGTGCAATTAATTTGCAATGATTCCTATATGCATACTGCTTGATTCAGTTTTATCTTGGCTGAGTTCATCGCCATGGATAGGGTACATTGTAATATTTGATATCTGACATTGATTTTGGTGTTGTGTAATGAGTTGAATGCAGGTTAAGCATGCAGGGTGCTGTAAATAAAAGATTAATGATCACAAAGTCTTTACTACAGAAACATTCACCTATCTTTCATGTGTTTACTTTGATCCTCAGTGTCTCACACTGAGGCTCAACAAACTACCCTGATACATGCACTATATATAGTTAAAAATAAGGAGAGCTCTTTCAGAATAAAAGAGTAAAATTTATTGCAGAAGCATGAGCATGAAAAATTGAAGTATTTTTCCGGTTAGAGTGGTGGATATGAGTAAGCAGCTGGCTCATGGAGGTTTTGGTTTAGATGCCCTTGAGAACTCAGATAATGTGGAGATGGGGAAGATGAGCGAGCAGGATAATATCTATCTATATATATATATATATATATATATATATATAAAATAATGGAAATGAATTTACTGAGACTAAAAATGTGTTTTCCTCCAATAGGAGTACGTAGCATTGTATTAATTATATTTTAAGAAAAGCTCTACAGGGGTGCATACCACATGGGTTAAAATGCCCTCAGCAGCAGAGTCCCAGGTTTGACTCATGATAGGCTGAACTGTTACTGTATGTCACCTCCTTGCTCCCTCCCTCTCTCCTCATTAAAAAAAAAAAATGTGTTAACACTTTGCTGCTTTTCAAGGTGCTGGCAGGCTACAAAATGATGGGAGGCAGTGAGACTGTCAGTGGGGACAAGGATGGGGTCCATACCACTGCAATACACGTCCCCATCGGCTGGCAAAGGAGAGTGGAAGGAGGTCAGGTAATCTATGTCAGGTGCGTTGGTTCCATACTTGTGAACTTGCTGATTTTTTTTTTTTTTTTTTTTAAATAGTTGGGGAGATTTTGAAAGCACACGACTGAGTACTTGTGGCTGTTAAATGATTTATTCAGGATAAACGACTGTGCTGGTTTTGGCAACATATTTGGAGGGATATTATCTGGAAAGATGACTTGCTTTGTGGATTTGTATTTTTTTGTTATTATTATTTTGTGTCTAGCTGTAGTTTTTTGTTGTTGTTTCTTTTTTTTCTTTTTTTTTTTTTTTTTTTTCTTTTTTTTTCATGAAAGATATCCGTATCAGCAAAGAAGAAAAGAAAATGTTTGAGGCACTTTTAGGCAGTTCAAAGTGAGTAAAATTAAATTGGTTTCTTGTTTAAAAAATAAATTAAATTACATTTTCTGTTTAGTCTGGTGTTTTAATTTAAATACTGACCTGTCTTAGCACACCAGGTCTTTGTCAGGGCTGAAACAATTATATGCCTGACTGAATTCGGCTTTTTATATATCTCATCTTGTTTCTCTGCCAACAAGAAACATTTTCTTTTTTTTGTTGTCATCAGTTTTCCAGTCTGAAGATTACCTAAAGGCTTCTTTGAGTCACTGCAGGTGTACTCCACATTTCACCGCCTTTTTTGCTGTACAAGAATTCCCCTTTGACTTAAAAGACTTGGTCATCTCAGGGCAGGAAAAACTTTTTTTGATTTGGATACAAATATTTTTGTTGAACTGTGGTTTGGCTCTTGTTTAAATTTAGACATAAAATATGACATTGTAAATATGAAATTTCGTGTTACTCATTTTCAGGCCAGTTAGTTGGAGAGAAGCTTAATGGCTGCAATTAACTTGGAAAGAACAGTTTATTTTAATGTTAGCCATAACATACATAGTCACCAAAGGTAACTAGCAAGCTCGGTAAGCACAGCATTGAGACATGGAGCTGAGGTCACATTAAATTATCTCAGTGTATAATAAAGCTTGGATTGTTATTACTGCAAATAGACTCTGCAGAATCTGTTATTGTTACTTGACTTTAGTTGTTTAATGTCATAGTTTTTTTTTCTGACCATTGTGTTGCAAATTTCTTCTATTATGATTTTTGAAATTGTATAAAATGTTATATAAATATATTTTTTGTAATAAAAAAGAATAGGCCTCATAGACAGAGGTAGGCATCAGATACCCCAGCCCTGGTGCAAGACTGAAACCTTTTATTAACTATACATTGACAGAGACTCATCATTCTCGGGAGCTTATGCTATTTGTTGCTAATTCTCCACTGAGTATTTTTAATTATGCTGCCAGTTTGTGGCCTTTTACAGCTGTAGAAGCACCACAGGACTGCATTTTCTCCTTCAGTCCCTCATATGGCTCAGCAGTGGTTGCAGATGACACTTTTGTTGAACTGAATTGAATCAGACTTTTTTTTTTTTTTTTAAATCTCTTGCACTTCTATACAGTCAAGAATGAAACACTTGAAACACTGTTACTCCTGGACTGGGAGTCTTAAACGTGCAGGTCTCTTGCCCCAGCCTGTGGCTTTAACCTTAAAAAAAAAGGGGATGAATATGAACAGTGCCTAACCAGCTTATGTCTATCAGCTAACAGCTTACCCCCTTATTTTTGCTGAACCTCAGTAGCAATGACTAGCATAGATGTAGATGTATAAGTGGCTAGCCTTGAGTCGCCCATCTATGGATTCCAAGTTGAAAAAGAACAGAAAAGTCACAGTGGAACATGGAGAATTTAACCATGTCTGGATAAATTTGTTTTTCTCCACCAACGCAGCTGGTCTACCAGTACACTTGATCTGCAGTTATAGTTTAGTCAGTTTTATATTGCTTTTTTTTTTTTTTTCTCCTAACACTCTCCATTTTCTTCTGGCCTTGAGCCTCTCCTGTCACACATCAGTGTCCACCCCCTTACTCCCTGCCCACATTTTATTGCAATTTTTCAGAATTTTTGCACTGGGTGGAGTTAGGCTCGGAGCTGGGAGTGAGTTTGTGCTTTAACTGTGTCTCATTTGTTGCAATTTCTCTCTGCCTTCTTTCTGTAGTCCCAATGGCACTACCCTATCCAATCTGGAAGAGGTCAAGACCTATCTGATGACTGATGGCACCTGCAAATGTGGCCTCGAGTGTCCGCTCATCATCAACAAGGTGAAGCTAGTCTGTCAGCTTGTTTGTGCTGTTGATTTGTGTGTCTAGTCAGGGTTGGCAATACATAATAGAGTTTTCACATTTAATAAGCACTTTGATATTAATCTCGCACCCATTCTTATGATGGGAATATACTTGTGGATGCTGACATCACAGCTGAGAAGTTCTCATATTTTTCCTAGACTACTTGTAGGAAGCATGTCTAGTTGGATTTGTTTACACATACAAGTCCAAGTAGTCACAACAAATTGATTGGGACACAGATGTCTGCACACAGCCTCGTTTTCACCGTCCAGTAACAAAATTTACATCACCTTGACCCAAGCAGACCCTCACATACTTGCGGAAGCAGAAACTTCTGTGTAACAGTGGCATAAAAGTACAGAGAGAATCTAATTAAATGTTATGCATAAAGTTCTGTCTCAATTTTGTCTGATCCTCCTTTTTTGCTGTGTTGTGCAGGTTTTCAACTTCACTGCAGGTGCGAAGGTGGAACAGCACAGCCAGCCACTGGGCAAAGCAGAGCAGGACATGACCAAACTCTGTAATCATCGCAGGAAAGTGGTGGCGATGGCTGCTCTGTGTCGCAGTATGCAGGCTTCACACCTGCCCTTTGCGAACTTTCATCATCCAGGTAAATGACACGCAGTAGGTTTGAGACATGCTACTCATTTATGAGTTTGGTACTAGATATTAACTAAAAAATAAAAAATAAATTATTTTTTTTTTTTTTTTTTCAATTTTAATTTTCACAGATTTCCTAAAAATATTGAACAGAAAAGGCTCGGTTTAATTTTGTTTGAATGAAGTCTCTATGTAAGATGTTGACGATTTTCCCACATAGACTAATGTTGACAGTGCTGTGTGCACAGGAATAATATCAGGTAAAGGGCTGTGCAGGACCCAACACAGTTTTGCATGGGAGTACATGATCAGTATTACCGTGATCATAAAACCAATTATAGAGGAAATTTCATTTATGAAAGTGAGAGAGGCTCCTATTAATAAATTGTCTTCAAGTCAATCTTCAGATCCATTTTCTTCTACCTTACCTCTCTCCCCTCTTACATGCTGATTAGATTACAAGAATATCAGAGAAATTTTAACAGAATCCATAATGTTTAGATACAATTTATTCCACTTTAAGTCACGGCCTTACAAGGATGAATTTGCATCCATATTGTGGATTAGGTGTGTTTGACTGTGAGATGCACGTGGGAGTGGGTTTGTCCATCTGCATGAGTAGCCAGTGACTGCCGGAAATCCTGTGGGAGCTGGTGGGTGTGGCATTGAAAGGAAATTTGTTGCTTGCAGATATTTTTGTGTTGGTGAGTGTGGCAGCTGTCAGCCACACAGTATTGAAATTGCTGTACACAAAAATGTTTTGTTCCTGTTGATATTTTAATAGTAGTCATGTCCTTGTACCCTAAGAACAGGAGACATTCAGGAAAAACCATGATTTCCAGTTCCGGCATGCTTTGTTTCCTCCACTTCATTGTCCTGCTCTTATTTTTTCCCCAAAACCTGTTTGCATTTTGGCAAAACACAATTCCCTTCTGTTTTGTTACCTTTTCCTCTCTGACTTAGCCAACACTGTTTGAACATAAAGTACTAGAAAATAGTGAACACTTTTAACTTTTGAGTGAATTGTGATTTAGTTGAATGGGTAAAACTGCTCTGACTCAAGTCATGTGAACTGGATATTTTAGTACAATGTATACAAGACAAGCCCAAGAAGGTCACGTGGGCTATTAGGGAGCAACTGTTGAACCAGGCATTTTCTATGTACTTTGTGCAGTTAAATTCCTACATTAGTGCACATTTGAGCATACCCCCCCACCCCCCATTAGATAGCTCCTTTCTTTTCTCTAGATAATTTGATTTTAATTTGTTTTGGTATTTTCTCTCTGGGAAGGTATACTATTTTTGTATTGCACAGATCGACCTCCATTCTGATTATTCAGAAACTATCAGATAACAAAAGTGAAAGGTTTAGTTTCTTCTGCACATACTTGGGTATAATTTCAACATCTGATTCTTAGGAACCTGCATGGATTAAAAAAAAGTTGCACACCATTTACCTCAATCATTAACAAGAGCACCACTGAGTGGGTGCCAATGCTCGGCTGTTTTAGATTTGCGGGAAAAGTTATGGCCAAAGGTTTTGTGGCTAATGTTAAAGTTTTAGTGGAATTTCAGAGTCAAGAAAGGGGGATTAATATAATAGTGGTTAGCATCTCTAGATGTATAATATTATAGTTTATACGGCACATGTATCTTACTAATGTTGCAGCTCTGTTGAATATTCAGTGTTTATTTTAGTGTAGTGGCGTACAGTTCCTTACTAGCCTCTAACATGTAAAATGATGACCAAATCAGTCCAGTCTTTACTTCAGTCTTTGCAAATTATTTCACATTGATGGCCTTTTTATAGCCAAGCATTTTGCCAAAGTGCTTAGAACACTTTTTAAATAATCTATTATTTTAAAGGACACTAGTAATTGTGGGCAATTTCCATTGTAAGTATTAATCACAGTGAAATTAAGGAGGAGAAGCAGTAAAAACACTAGCTGAGCTCACTCCAAGTAAGCTAAGTAAGAATTTGCATACTTGAGTATTGAAAAATGACCATGAAAAGTATCTTTGACTTTTAATAACTTTTGTTTCCACAGCAAAAAATAAAGATGAAATGTACAGTTTGGCCACTGTGGGTTTATATCTGCAGTACATTTAAATTGTCTAAGTGTTAGAAAACAACCGTATGAACAAAAGTTGTGAAAAACTGTAATTAAACAGGCACAAATGGATAACTAATTTACATAAAAAGGATTACTAAAGATTGTGTACGCACTGTAAAATGCAAATCTGTGCTAACATAGTTGTAAAAATCCATGAAATGTTAAAATGATGGCAAGATTCCACATTTATCTGTGATCTGGTTTTTTTTTTTATATTAGCAATGTAAGACAAGACAAAAAAAAATGAGATGTATTAATAAGCCATCAGTCTCTCCATTAGGCTTGTATGTGTAAGGTAGAGAAAAGGGAAACAATAAAAAAATACTTAAGAATTGAAGAAGCAGTGCTTACAAACACCATGCCTTCATTTATTTAACATATGAGCTCCTGAAAGCTGAGTAAAGCATAAAACATTTCTCCTGCTCTGTGTGATGAATTTGAAAACTCCAAAATTATTGAGCACAAGATTTTCAGAAAACTTGACCTTGTCCAAGATTTTTAGTAGATGCATCTATGGTGTGAATTTAAACATCCTAGGCCACATTGTTCTTGAGTTATGGCCAGGTTTTTGTCGAACTGATGCCACGGCTGCCAAAGCTATGACAATAGCTCGACTTTTTCTTCAAGATAGCCAAGCTACAAATTAGACATTTGAATTCTTTTTATATGATATTTTTTTTTCACAGCAATTACTTTGTAAATCATTTAGCAGTCTCTGGAAAAAATTAATTAATGAGCTGTGTTTTTTTTTTTTTGACCCCACTTCTAGAGATGAGCAGTCGAGTGGACAGTCGTGATGCAAAGGGGGAACCCACAGAGCGTGAAGAAGAGGACCATGGGATTTTCTGTCCAAAACTCCATCCAGTCCCAGCTCGGCCCCAGAACAACCTTCACCCAAACCCCTGCGCCAGTCCTAAATCCTCCCACCAATTTATTTATCCTTACAATGGCTCCTCCCCTGTCCTTCACCCAGGCACAAACTCTCACCATCCACTAGATGCCTTGAGAAGACTTCACCATCCTGCTTTCTCAGCATCTTCCAGCTCATCCTCCAGCTCCTCATTTTCAGTGTACAGCACCCCACAGAGGTCACCCCGTACCCCCACTCCTCAAAGTATCAGTCAAGGTCAAAGAACACCTAAAACCCCAGAGACTCCTGTCTCTCCTCGGCTAGGACCCCTCTCTTCACCTCCTCCTTCTTCCTCTATGACTCTTGGTGGAGGAGGAAGAGGAACACAGACTCACACTCATCATCCTCACATTGTCATTGTGGGTGGCTCTACCCCTCCCTCCCACTCTCCCTCTGTCCATAATGTGTGTATGTCCCCACACCAGCGGTCCTGCCACCCATCAACCTCTCCTTCCTCTCTGTCTGAACAGGGAGGAGGCTTAACAGCAGCAGAAGGAGGAGCGCTGATAGGAAGTAACTTGCATCAAAGGAGGAAATCCACCTCTTCCTCTCCACACTCCCCACTTCCCTGTGGCTCCCCCAACCCCAGCCCCCAGCTACCCAAATACAAGCTGGAAGACATCTTGGAGCAGTTTAAGAACTCAGGCAACAGCAGCATTAATAATCACCACCTCCTAAACCCTAGTAATCCTTCCTTACTGACCAACCAAAGCAGTAGTAACCCTCATGGTCTTTCCTCAAAGCCCTCAAAGAGTATCTTGGCTCCAACCTCCAGTACAGGATCACAGGTTTTTGGGTTGAACTCTGCAGGGCCCTCTAGTTTACCTCTGGGGCCGTATTTGAACCACCACCATAGCCATCAGGGCAAACTGCCACATCCACCTTCTTTCCCTGCAAGCAGCCTCCTCTCTGCAGCTGCCAAGGCTCAGCTGGCTAACCAGATAACCCAGGGCCAGAGCTCAAATGTTGCCAACAACTCGGCGAGCTTGACCTCTTCTCTGGAGGTCTTAAAAGAGGCACAGCAGCAACATACATCAAAGGTAACAAACAGCACTTTACATAACAGCCACTCTCCCTCCTCCATTGCTTCTAGGCTTCCCCATCCCTCCCTTGCAGCAGCCTCCACTGTCTTCTTTCCTCCATCCCACTCTCTGGTCCAGTCCCTGACTTCCTCCTCGTCCCATCTGCCACCTACAGCAGAGCGCAATGCATCATATAGGAAGAGGCAACGGCGATCTCCCACAGTCCTCAGCATGCTAAGAGACACCCAACAGCTCTCTAATGGGCTGCGGAAGACCCCACCAGAAGATTCTGTTTCTGCTACAGTTATCAATCTTTCCTCCTCGTCCACTTCATTCCCCTCTTCCTCACATTCCTCCTCTACCTCAGCTGTGCAGAATCAGAATGCCATCATGTCGGATAACCATCATCAACTCGTCTCTGGGCAGATGTCCAGGTTCCCTGCTCCTCGACAAACAGCACAGCTTTCCAGGCCTCTGCGGTCAAATGAGGCTCTGGACTTCACTACAGGACTGACGCCCACACCTCTTGGCTTAGATCCTCCAACCCAGCCTTTGTCTGCCCTGTTACATCTGCTCAGTGTGCAGAATGCACAGGCTACAGTCTCAGCATCAGGCTTAGCTCAGTCCGGATCTGTGTCTGTTGAAGGAGGTGGACACACTAATAAACAGAGCCCCAAACAGTCACCCTCCTCTCCAATGTTTAATGTCAGGGACTCACCGACTCGGTCACCATGCCGAACAGATAACACTAATTCTCTCCCATTGATTTCACAGCCCCTTTCTCCTCCTCACCTCTCCTCTCAGTTCACATCAGCACAGTCTCATCCTCAGTCTACTAAATCAAGTCCTCTACAAAGAGATTCTTCGTGTACAGTGTTACCAAACTCAGATTTCCCCAACAGCAGCAGCCCATCTCAGCAAACACCTCCATCTCCCTTTGGCAAGCATCAGCAAACGGATAATCACATTCCTTCAGTAGAACCTGCTTCCCAGTCGTCTTTACAGGTTGCCTCGCCTCAGGGCACTGTGGCAAGAGAGATTTGTAGTAAGAATGAACCTACATCAGTGGACCTTAGCAATTCTCAAGGCAGTGTTCCTATAGGGGTGTCCACTTCCCCAAAGCCTCTTGATCTTAGCAACCATGTTCTGGCCATTCTCGCAGCATCCTCTGTGCCCCAGGAAGAGGACAACTCTTCCAACCATACCTCTGATGTTGAGATGTCTTCCCCAGGAAATCATACTGCAGGTGAGGATCATATTCAGTCTGAAGTGTGGTTTTAGTGTTAAAGATAAGGCTAAACTTGTGAATGTGTATTGAATTAATATGGTTTGCAGAGCTTGGCATTACACAGAAAATTTTGGTCATTCTTATTCTTAACGTGTGTTGTATTTGTAGCTGTGAGGTCTCCTTTAAAAATGGGCTTTATAGATTATTCTGCACTGCTGAAAAAAAAAAAAAAAAATCAAGGGAACATCACAGTATAGCACATCAGTTAAAAATTAAGTATCAGTCTAGCCAATTAAGTAGAAACCATTGTGAAGAAAATGGCACGAGTGGTTGACCTGCCACTTCTGGTGTTTTCTGGTGAATGGCAGTTGAGCTGCATGGTGTTGGTTTGTGAGCACAGGTCCCGCTAAAGGATGTTGGGACCTCATGCCATACTCTTGGAGTCTCTGACAAGTTTGGTCAGAAATGTGCAGATGAGTAACCTGTTGAAGGTAGTCTCTGGGGCTCTGGCAGTACTGCTTCTGTTCATCATTGCACAACGGAACAGTCCTACTGCTGGGTTGATGCCCTTTTACGGCCCTGTCCATCTCTCTTCACTTAATGGCCCATCTCTTGGTATCTCCTCCGCACTCTTGAGACATGACACAGCACAGTACAGATGGCATGCGTGGATGTGCCATCCTGAAGGAGCTGGACAATCTGCGCAACATGAGAGGCTGTAGGTGCTATCTAATGCTACCAGTAGTGTCAAGGACACTAGAGAAAAATCAGTCAGGAAGGATAAGAAGAGAGCAATGATCTTTGGCCACCACTTGCAAAACCATTCACTTTTTGGGTGTTGTCTTGTTGCACCTTGTCAATTTCATTTGCGTTTAAGTGGGTGAAAGATTGATACCCCGAAGTTTAACTGATGTTAAACTGTGATGAACATTTGGTCTCTGATCTTTTTTGAGCAGTGTATAGCAAGGGCAAGGGATGGATTTTTCTTTTCTTGTCACTGCTTTGAATTAGTGTGTTGGTGTGCTGGTTTTAGCTTTTAAAGTGAATTGAAGTTAAGTATTAGAATTCTGTGCCAGAGGCAACACAACAGTCATGTGCTATGTAAAATAATGTATGCTATCCAGCTTGAGACCTTTCTATAAAAAGTTGTTGAACGATAAGTCAGCCAAAACAGATTTTAATGATTCCTGTCTTTCCCCCAGGAACAGAAGAGTCTGAATATGGGGACCCAAAGATCTCTACGTTGACCAAACCTCCAGCCACCAGTCCCGGGTTCACTAACTCCTCTCGCCAAGGAGAGAATCACAGTCCTCCTAACCCTTCAGCTGTAGGTGACTCAGCCACTCCCTTAAGTCTGGCAGAGGCCTTTCCCTTCATGAACCAAGAGCAGCTGCTTCAGTTGTTGTCATCTACAGGAGGACTACCATCTGTCCTGGACCCCACAGTCCTGGCTTCATTGCCCCTAGGGGGGCTTTGGCTGGGAGGACAACATGCACAGATACCTCCTGCCAGTGTTACACCACAGCCACCACAGAATCTGTCAGAGCAGCAGCCATTACTGATAACACAACAAGAAGATACACTGCAGCAAAACCAAGACCAACAACAAAAGCAACTGCAGATTAACAATCATCTGTTTCCCTTGTTGCCCTTGCTGAGTGGTGCTCAAGGGGAGTTGCCTCTGAACCTTTTAGGCCTGCTAAACCCACTTCCAGCCCCAGCGTCAGCCCCTTCTACAGGACAGGAGGCTGACTTAACAGAAAAACCCAGTCTTCAGGCTCTGCTAATGGCCTCCTTGTTACAACAGCAGGCTTCCTTGTTACCTCTGTCTGCACTGGGTCAGTTGAGCCAAATCAGCTTGGAAGTTCCTATCCAGCAGTCACAGCAGATCTCTACCACATTGGAGGGCCTCAGTCTTGATAAGACCTCTGGCCTCCTGGACCCATCAACCCTAACTGGGCCAGGGCTCTTAGAGGTCACTCAGGGCCTCCTTCCGATTCCTGCAGGAGCTGAAGGCTCTATCCAAGCCCTTCAGTCTCTACTCATTCCTGCCACTCTTCCTCCTCCCCCTGCAGCCTTCCTGCCCCTCAGCCCTGCCTTGCTCACTGCTGCCCTGAGCTCTGCTGAGCTCCACCCGCCTCCCAATACCCAATTAGCTCCTGCACAGCAAACCCAGCAAACCCAACATACCCAACCTCAGGTACGCTCCCAATTTCCTATAGCTCTTTCCTCTGAGGTCATCCTAGTTTCCCTTGGAAATATTATAAGCTCATTTCCTTAACTCCTCCATTGTTTTTCACTGCATTCTTTTTAAATTCCTCAAAAAACAGTCAACCTTTTTCCTTTTCTACTAAAATGTGTTGTCTGCTAACCTGCTTTAAAATGAAACCTTCTTTACATGTTATACATTTGGATTGTTTACAGTCTTTCTGTCTTAATGTACCTGTGGCATGAATGGACATTTTTTGTAAACATTTTTTCATGCTGATTATAGTTCAGATATATGAAAATACAGAGGAAATGCTCAACACTGTAAAACAATAACTAAAAGAAGAAGGGTTAAAGAAGGAAATGAGTAACAATAATAACAACAATGTGTGAAAAGGTAGTGGGAGGTGTTCTGTTCAGTCTTGGAAAAATGCAAAGTCTCTTCTCAGACACATTTTTTTTTTAACTAAAATGGGTAATTTATCCAGCTACATTGTTTGTTTTTTTTACATCTTCAAAATGTAAATAATTGGTCTGTGTCTCCTGTTTTTTTTTTTGTTTTTTTTTCCCCCAGCCCTACTTTATTTATTTTATAATTCATTGTCTGAAACTCTAAACCTCTCATCTTCACTCTTCAGGTACCCACTGATGCTGGTGTTGACACCCTCATACCTGTATCTCTTCAAAGCAAGGACAACCCAATCCTCCAACAGTTACTCCCCACTTTGCTTAACCCTGCTATATTAGGTGAGTTTGCACCCACCCTGCATTATATTTCTTTTTGATTGTTTTAAGAATAAATATTGCCTTTGCACACTGCAGGGACTATGTAGCAGTAAGTCTGTGTATCAGTGTATCTGTGAATTTTTGCATTGTAGGAGATCTTCCTGGCCTCACAGGCCTCCATAACATGGTTGGGATTGGAGCAGGTTCCATTCTCCTACCTCCAGTCCAGGCCTCTGCTTTGGGGATGCCACTGCTGCAGGGCCCTGATGGAGCCATCAATTTACTCAACAACATACAGGTACACAACTAGCAGGAAGTCTGGCGGATACAACATTTTTGTTTTTGTTTTGTTTTTTAAACTGTACATGCTAGTGTTACAGATTTTCCTTCTTCCGTAATAACCTGCCCCTAACTGCAAGCATCATGCTGTATATTAGCAAAATTTTAAGTAGGTGAATGTGAATGCAAGAGTGAATCCTGAGTTCTGAGTTCTGACACCACGATTTGAAAAATAGTTTTACGTGGATAAAAGGATAAAGATAAAAACACTTTCACGATCTTTGTTATTGAACATGTCTTTTTTTTTTTTTTTTTAAACTCTTTTGGTCCTCCAGCTGAACCTTGCTCCAGCCTCAGAAGGAGAGAAGCCAGTACCCTTGCAGGAAACCCAAAGCCCTACCCCAGAGGAAGACATACCAGTCAGTCAAATCGCTCCTGAAGTGGCTCCAAGTCCTGTTCCAGCACTAGCTCCAGCTCCTACCCAAGAATCCACCCCACCCTCTCAGCGAGGATCTGAGGGCAGATCTGTTATTGATCCTTACACTTCTTTCATGGACACGATTTATACCTCTTTTCTTCAAGTCAGTGCTAAAGAGCAGGAAGATGGAGCCCATTTGGGGCCATCTGACCCCACTTCACCCTTCTGTGCCTTACCTCCAGTTTCTTTCCCCGTGGAGCACCATACCCCGTCCACAACGGTCCCAACTCTGCCACAGGCAAGTGCCCCAGTCTCCCTCAGCCCACGACGGGCTTGTTCCCTGCGCAACCCAGACTTATCCCGACTTAGTCTGGAAGCAGCAGCCCATTCCCCAGCCCAAGGGACACCCAAACCCACCGAAGATGGGTCTGTGTCACCCTTACAAAGGAAACCAGTCATGGTAGAGGGACATACTCACCCAGAGCCTCCTCTTCCACCCATATATTTGGAGGAGGCCAAGACAGACTGTACTGGGCCTGCTGCAGCTGTGTGCCCTTATGTAGATGCAGGGGTGGATCGGCAGGGGCATCTTCCCCAAGTAGGGTATCTCAGTCCTGGGGATGGTAGGCCCACTGAAGAGAAAGCTGGGACATTGCTGCACTCTGAACAGGGAATGGTGAGTGCTCGAGTCTTCTGTTTCCTTTATATTCAAAGGCAAAGTGGTTTTGCTTCTTTTAGACACCAGAATGTGGACTTTGGTTTGAAGCACAGACTGTAACAATCGAGGGATATAGAATTTTGATTAATTTCAGTAGCTGAAATTAAAAACAGTGATGCATGATTTCATCATAATAACCTTGTTACGTGGTTTCTGGTTGTTATACTTTTAAAGGACCAAGCAGGAGCAGCGGGTGGAGCCAGAAGAGGAAGGAAACGGAAACAAACGTAAGGTGCCTTTTTGATGGTTCATTTTTTTAGTTGTACTCCATACAGAAAGTTGCCTGGTTAATTCAATTTTACAGTAAAAATCAGAGTGCCTCAGAGATGCAGTTCTATAATAACTGTCCTGTGAGGTGTATTTGGCATTCAGTAGTTCATACTAATGTGTTTCAGGCTTCAGAATGTGTTAGAGGACTTCAGAGACGTGGATGCTACAGCACTAGAGGAAACCAAGGCTACAGTAAGACTTGTCTCCCCCTTGATGACTTGTGGATCTGTTGTTATTTATCAGAAGCGCTGGTTGTTGATTATCTCTCACTAATTCTATTGAAATGTTCTGAGTCAGACTCTTTGCAGTCTTAAATAAAGGCCTTGTTTTCCCCCATCTGTTGATATTTGCTGTTACTTTCCCACAGTTTGACGTGTTTTTATCCATGACTGACTGTGACTTTTCTGTAGCTCACAATGAGGTTAGCATTTGTGGCTTTTGGTGAAGTACCTCAACAGCTGTTGAATCTGCACCACTAAGATGTGTTTTTGTTAAGACAGTCAGTGGAGAAACCTTAAACCTAGTATTAAACAGACCCCGAGGCTTACTCAGACCAAAGTATTAGTAAACGCTTATGTCTTTGGTTCTGTACTGGAGAAAATAAAGAAATAGATGTCTCTTTTATACATTTAATCTTACAAACTAATGTGCACTACCATTTGCTTTGAAGTGAGATTACTTTTCACTAGAGTTGATGTTTAGTGTTAACTTATTATATTTTGTAAAGAACCAATGAGAGTACACTTTAAGTACCACATTGATAAGCAGTGCTTACAAGAGTCATAGTACCGTTAACATCCTTAAAATGCTCATTCATTTAAAAAAACAAAAAAAAACAGGTATTGGCCTATTGATGTCAGTGTCTAACTCAGGACACCCCACAAAGCTGCTAGCATAACTGTAGAGAACCAACAATTTCAAGCTAATATTAAAACCGCAAGCGGTGATATCGGGCCCTCGCACTCCGCGCGCGTCGACCTGTGGCGCTCGTCGACCCGTGCTGCACTCGGAGGTTTTGTGATCGTGATGGGTCTCTAGAAAGTTGAATTCTTTTATAGGAAAAGGTATCTTTTGCTCTCGGCATAGACGCAATGGAATATTTGGGGGTGTGGTCACGGCTCCAGCATGCAAAATAGGGCATGGGTCTGATTGACTTTTTTGATGGGCTGTTTGTCTAGATGATGTGGAGCCAAATTGGTCTCACTGGGTGAAATGCCCTAGGAGGAGTTCATTCAAATAGCAGGCCTGAAAATGGCAAAAATTGACACTTTCAATTGAAGATGCTGGACTTCCTGTAGGGTTTGGAGTATGGCTCCAAGAGACTTTTTTGTATGTCTTAGGATGTTACATGAGTGTGCAAAATTTCAGAGCTGTAGATAAAATGTAACTCAGGGGCTAGCTAAAAAACATGGTATATTATGATATTTAAAGCTGCCAGTAGGGGGCGCTCTAACGTTTATGGACTTTATGCATGTCAATGTGTTCAGGGCAGGAGGCTTATCAAATAGATGAGGATTTTGTAAGGAATGGTGAAAGATATTTCATGTATTTCAGAGCAAAACTAATTCTGTGGACGGTCATACAAATTTTCATTTGCTTCTGTAGGGGGCGCTATTGCGCCTACAGTCTTGAATCTGTAGTTATGGATTCAGCCTGGGTGTGTACATGAGTGATTAAATTTTCAGCCTGATCAGACAAAGCATGTGCGAACAAGTGCACAAAAAATTTTGGTGGTGAGGGAGAAAAACGAAGGCCAAATTTAATGGGCTGGTGTGACAAGGCCGTTTAATATTTTTTAAAGATTTCCACAATAATTGATGGGCTACTTGTGTAGATGATCTGGAGCCAATTTGGTGTCAGTGGGTGAAATGCCCTAGGACGAGTTCGTTCAAATAGCAGGCGTGGAAATCGCAAAAATTGACACCTTCAATTGAAGATGGCCGACTTCCTGTAGGGTTTGGGGTAGGGGTCCAAGAGACTTTTTTGTACGTCTTAGGATGTTACATGAGCCTGTACATTTTCATACATGTAGATAAAACGTAGCTCCGGGGCTACTCAAAAAACATGCTATTTTAAGATATTCCGAGCTGCCACTAGGCGGCGCTCTAACGTTTATGGACTTTATGCATATGAATGTGTTCAGGGCAGCATGCTTATCACACCACTGAAGTTTGAGCCAGATTGAGCAAGTTGGCTTTGAGTTACAGCCATTTTTGTGTTCATGGCGAATCATCGAACTTTGCCGTCCCATAAGGGTCACGCCCTTTTGTCAAAAAGTCACAGTTTTAAAAACACAGTAAGTCCAAGTTCTTAAGGCTTTCCAGGTGAAATTTGAGATGGTTCTGCTAAACCACCTTGGAGCTGGACCTCCAAGTGTAAAATATGACATTTCCTGTTCCCACTAGGTGGCGCTGCGACTGATATTAAATATTGTCATATGTATGTGTTCAGGGGGGCACCCTCATCCTACTGGAGAAGTTTGATGCACATTGGATCATGTAGGTATGAATGAGAGGCAATCAAATTTTCATGGCGAATGATCAAAGTTCAAAGGGGCATAAGGACCCCTCCCCCTTGGCAAAAACTCACCATTTTCGAGATTTAGATTCCCCTGGGGGTGTAGGTTAGACAAACCAAATATGAAGATGATAACGTCTAAAACCTCTGAGTTATTAGAAAAAGTGTGAGGGCTGCAAATCGCCAAATTTGCATAATTAATTCAAAATGGCGGACTTCCTGTTGGGTTTAGGGCATGGCTCCAAGAGGATTTTTTGTGCGCCTGGACATGATATACATGTGTATGAAGTTTCATTCATGTACGTGAAACACAGCGGTGGGGCTCCAGTTTAGGGGGCGCTAGCGAGCCATTTGGGCGCGCCCTTGCCCGAGCCCATTAAAATACTTAAATTTTCACCAGGTGTGACGCATGTGCAAAGTTTCATGAGTTTTTGAATATGATAAAGCCCCCAAAAAGCCAATTCATTTGCCTGAATAATAATAATAATAATAAAAAAAAAAAAAAAAATAATAATAATTAAAGCCGCAAGCGGCGATGAGCGGGCCCTCGCACCCGGCGCGCGTCGACCCCTGGCGCGCTCCAGCCAAGCCGCGCGTCGACCCGTGGCACGCTCCAGCCGAACCGCGCTCGGAGGTTCTCGCAGACGAGAGAGTAGCTGGCTCACCCGGCTGCTGACGGCTCAGCAGGCTAGCCGTACTTCGCGTCGATCGTCTCCCGCTTCCACTAGGTGGCGTCGGTGAGTGCCCACTAATTAATATGTCACAATGCTCTATGTAATGCCTGCAGCCATCAATGAAACTGTAATGACCATAGGATGATGAGTATCAGTGTCCTACTGATTTCCTGTTGCCACTAGGTGGCGTTATGAGTGTGAAACAAAGCTGATAGAGGGGTGTGTCCGGTCTCCCTTACCCTCCCATTAAGCCTGTGAAGTTTGAGGCAGATCGGACAATGTATGTCAGAGATGTAACAATTTGGTGCACTGTGGTATATGAGTAAAATCCCACATTTAGAGGGTTGCTACGGCAACACCGTTCAATATTCTACAAAACCATGAATATCTTTTGATGGGCTACTTGTGTAGATGATCTGGAGCCATTTTGGTGTGACTGGATGAAAAGCTGTAGTAGAAGATGATTCAAATAGCAGGCCTGAAAAATGTGAAAAATGCTGCAAAAATGACACCTTAATTAGAACATGTCAGGCTTCCTGTTGGATTTCGGCTATCGGTCCAAGAGACTTTTTTGTACGTCTTAGGATGTTACTTCAGCATGCACGATTTCAGGTACACAGACCAAGCACTGCCCTGGGGCTGATGTTTAGAACCTATCTGGGCCTGAAATGGAAAAAAAGTCCAAATTCAGAGGGTTGCTACGGCAACACCGTTCAATATTCTACAAAACCATGAATATCTTTTGATGGGCTACTTGTGTGGATGATCTGGAGCCATTTTGGTCTCACTGGGTCAAATGCCCTAGGAGGAGTTGAGGCAAAAAGGCCTGGAAAAGGCGAAAAATGCTGCAAAAATGACACTTTAAAGTGAACGTGGCTGACTTCCTGTTGTGTTTCGGCTATCGGTCCAAGAGACTTTTTTGTAGATGTTAGCATTTTACATCAGCAGGCACATTTTCAGGTACATAGAGAAAGCACAGCCCAGGGGCTGATGTTTAGAATCTCTGTGAATTTGAAATTGAAAAAAGTCCAAATTCAGAGGGTTGCCATGGCAACACCGTTCAATATTCTACAAAACCCTGAATAACTTTTGATGGGCTACTTGTGTAGATGATCTGGAGCCAATTTGGTGTCACTGGGTGAAATGCCCTAGGACAAGTTCGTTCAAATAGCAGGCGTGGAAATCGCAAAAATTGACACATTCAATTGAAGAAGGCCGACTTCCTGTAGGGTTTGGGGTATGGGTCCAAGAGACTTTTTTGTACGTCTTAGTATGTTACACGAGCATGTACATTTTCATACATGTAGATAAAACGTAGCTCCGGGGCTACTCAAAAAACATGCTATTTTAAGATATTCCGAGCTGCCACTAGGCGGCGCTCTAACGTTTATGGACTTTATGCATATGAGTGTGTTCAGGGCAGCATGCTTATGACACCACTGAAGTTTGAGCCAGATTGGGCAAGTTGGCTTTGAGTTACAGCCATTTTTGTGTTCATGGCGAATCATCGAACTTTGCCGTCCCATAAGGGTCACGCCCTTTTGTCAAAAAGTCACAGTTTTGAAAACACAGTAAGTCCAACTTCTTAAGGCTTTCCAGGTGAAATTTGAGATGGTTCTGCTAAACCACCTTGGAGCTGGACCTCCAAGTGTAAAATATGACATTTCCTGTTCCCACTAGGTGGCGCTGCGACTGATATTAAATATTTTCATATGTATGTGTTCAGCGGGGCACCCTCATCCTACTGGAGAAGTTTGATGCACATTGGATCATGTAGGTATGAATGAGAGGCAATCAAAATTTCATGGCGAATGATCAAAGTTCAAAGGGGCATAAGGACCCCTCCCCCTTGGCAAAAACTCACCATTTTCGAGATTTAGATTCCCCTGGGGGTGTAGGTTAGACAAACCAAATATGAAGATGATAACGTCTAAAACCTCTGAGTTATTAGAAAAAGTGTGAGGGCTGCAAATCGCCAAATTTGCATAATTAATTCAAAATGGCGGACTTCCTGTTGGGTTTAGGGCATGGCTCCAAGAGGATTTTTTGTGCGCCTGGACATGATATACATGTGTATGAAGTTTCATTCATGTACGTGAAACACAGCGGTGGGGCTCCAGTTTAGGGGGCGCTAGCGAGCCATTTGGGCGCGCCCTTGCCCGAGCCCATTAAAATACTTAAATTTTCACCAGGTGTGACGCATGTGCAAAGTTTCATGAGTTTTTGAATATGATAAAGCCCCCAAAAAGCCAATTCATTTGCCTGAATAATAAAAAAAAAAATTAAAACCGCAAGCGGTGATATCGGGCCCTCGCACTCCGCGCGCGTCGACCTGTGGCGCTCGTCGACCCGTGCCGCACTCGGAGGTTTTGTGATCGTGATGGTCTCTAGAAAGTTGAATTCTTTTATAGGAAAAGGTATCTTTTGCTCTCGGCATAGACGCAATGGAATATTTGGGGGTGTGGTCACGGCTCCAGCATGCAAAATAGGGCATGGGTCTGATTGACTTTGTTGATGGGCTGTTTGTCTAGATGATGTGGAGCCAATTTGGTCTCACTGGGTGAAATGCCCTAGGAGGAGTTCATTCAAATAGCAGGCCTGAAAATGGCAAAAATTGACACTTTCAATTGAAGATGCTGGACTTCCTGTAGGGTTTGGAGTATGGCTCCAAGAGACTTTTTTGTATGTCTTAGGATGTTACATGAGTGTGCAAAATTTCAGAGCTGTAGATAAAATGTAACTCAGGGGCTAGCTAAAAAACATGGTATATTATGATATTTAAAGCTGCCAGTAGGGGGCGCTCTAACGTTTATGGACTTTATGCATATCAATGTGTTCAGGGCAGGAGGCTTATCAAATAGATGAGGATTTTGTAAGGAATGGTGAAAGATATTTCATGTATTTCAGAGCAAAACTAATTCTGTGGACGGTCATACAAATTTTCATTTGCTTCTGTAGGGGGCGCTATTGCGCCTACAGTCTTGAATCTGTAGTTATGGATTCAGCCTGGGTGTGTACATGAGTGATTAAATTTTCAGCCTGATCAGACAAAGCATGTGCGAACAAGTGCACAAACAATTTTGGTGGTGAGGGAGAAAAACAAAGGCCAAATTTAATGGCCTGGTGTGACAAGGCCGTTTAATATTTTGTAAAGATTTCCACAATATTTGATGGGCTACTTGGGTAGATGATCTGGAGCCAATTTGGTGTCAGTGGGTGAAATGCCCTAGGACGAGTTCGTTCAAATAGCAGGCGTGGAAATCGCAAAAATTGACACCTTCAATTGAAGATGGCCGACTTCCTGTAGGGTTTGGGGTATGGGTCCAAGAGACTTTTTTGTACGTCTTAGTATGCTACATGAGCCTGTACATTTTCATACATGTAGATAAAACGTAGCTCCGGGGCTACTCAAAAAACATGCTATTTTAAGATATTCCGAGCTGCCACTAGGCGGCGCTCTAACGTTTATGGACTTTATGCATATGAGTGTGTTCAGGGCAGCATGCTTATCACACCACTGAAGTTTGAGCCAGATTGGGCAAGTTGGCTTTGAGTTACAGCCATTTTTGTGTTCATGGCGAATCATCGAACTTTGCCGTCCCATAAGGGTCACGCCCTTTTGTCAAAAACTCACAGTTTTGAAAACACAGTAAGTCCAACTTCTTAAGGCTTTCCAGGTGAAATTTGAGATGGTTCTGCTAAACCACCTTGGAGCTGGACCTCCAAGTGTAAAATATGGCATTTCCTGTTCCCACTAGGTGGCGGCTGCGACTGATATTAAATATTGTCATATGTATGTGTTCAGGGGGGCACCCTCATCCTACTGGAGAAGTTTGATGCACATTGGATCATGTAGGTATGAATGAGAGGCAATCAAAATTTCATGGCGAATGATCAAAGTTCAAAGGGGCATAAGGACCCCTCCCCCTTGCCAAAAACTCACCATTTTCGAGATTTAGATTCCCCTGGGGGTGTAGGTAAGACAAACCAAATATGAAGATGATAACTTCTAAAACGTCTGAGTTATTAGAAAAAGTGTGAGGGCTGCAAATCGCCAAATTTGCATAATTAATTCAAAATGGCGGACTTCCTGTTGGGTTTAGGGCATGGCTCCAAGAGGATTTTTTGTGCGCCTGGACATGATATACATGTGTATGAAGTTTCATTCATGTACGTGAAACACAGCGGTGGGGCTCCAGTTTAGGGGGCGCTAGCGAGCCATTTGGGCGCGCCCTTGCCCGAGCCCATTAAAATACTTAAATTTTCACCAGGTGTGATGCATGTGCAAAGTTTCATGAGTTTTTGAATATGATAAAGCCCCCAAAAAGCCAATTCATTTGCCTGAATAATAAAAAAAAAAAAAAAAAAAATAATAATAATAAACGAAGCAATTACAATAGGGCCTTCGCACAGTTCGTGCTCGGGCCCTAATAATAATTAAAACCGCAAGCGGTGATATCGGGCCCTCGCACTCCGCGCGCGTCGACCTGTGGCGCTCGTCGACCCGTGCCGCACTCGGAGGTTTTGTGATCGTGATGGGTCTCTAGAAAGTTGAATTCTTTTATAGGAAAAGGTATCTTTTGCTCTCGGCATAGACGCAATGGAATATTTGGGGGTGTGGTCACGGCTCCAGCATGCAAAATAGGGCATGGGTCTGATTGACTTTTTTGATGGGCTGTTTGTCTAGATGATGTGGAGCCAATTTGGTCTCACTGGGTGAAATGCCCTAGGAGGAGTTCATTCAAATAGCAGGCCTGAAAATGGCAAAAATTGACACTTTCAATTGAAGATGCTGGACTTCCTGTAGGGTTTGGAGTATGGCTCCAAGAGACTTTTTTGTATGTCTTAGGATGTTACATGAGTGTGCAAAATTTCAGAGCTGTAGATAAAATGTAACTCAGGGGCTAGCTAAAAAACATGGTATATTATGATATTTAAAGCTGCCAGTAGGGGGCGCTCTAACGTTTATGGACTTTATGCATATCAATGTGTTCAGGGCAGGAGGCTTATCAAATAGATGAGGATTTTGTAAGGAATGGTGAAAGATATTTCATGTATTTCAGAGCAAAACTAATTCTGTGGACGGTCATACAAATTTTCATTTGCTTCTGTAGGGGGCGCTATTGCGCCTACAGTCTTGAATCTGTAGTTATGGATTCAGCCTGGGTGTGTACATGAGTGATTAAATTTTCAGCCTGATCAGACAAAGCATGTGCGAACAAGTGCACAAACAATTTTGGTGGTGAGGGAGAAAAACAAAGGCCAAATTTAATGGCCTGGTGTGACAAGGCCGTTTAATATTTTTTAAAGATTTCCACAATATTTGATGGGCTACTTGTGTAGATGATCTGGAGCCAATTTGGTGTCAGTGGGTGAAATGCCCTAGGACGAGTTCGTTCAAATAGCAGGCGTGGAAATCGCAAAAATTGACACCTTCAATTGAAGATGGCCGACTTCCTGTAGGGTTTGGGGTATGGGTCCAAGAGACTTTTTTGTACGTCTTAGTATGTTACATGAGCCTGTACATTTTCATACATGTAGATAAAACGTAGCTCCGGGGCTACTCAAAAAACATGCTATTTTAAGATATTCCGAGCTGCCACTAGGCGGCGCTCTAACGTTTATGGACTTTATGCATATGAATGTGTTCAGGGCAGGGTGCTTATCACACCACTGAAGTTTGAGCCAGATTGGGCAAGTTGGCTTTGAGTTACAGCCATTTTTGTGTTCATGGCGAATCATCGAACTTTGCCGTCCCATAAGGGTCACGCCCTTTTGTCAAAAAGTCACAGTTTTGAAAACACAGTAAGTCCAACTTCTTAAGGCTTTCCAGGTGAAATTTGAGATGGTTCTGCTAAACCACCTTGGAGCTGGACCTCCAAGTGTAAAATATGACATTTCCTGTTCCCACTAGGTGGCGCTGCGACTGATATTAAATATTGTCATATGTATGTGTTCAGGGGGGCACCCTCATCCTACTGGAGAAGTTTGATGCACATTGGATCATGTAGGTATGAATGAGAGGCAATCAAATTTTCATGGCGAATGATCAAAGTTCAAAGGGGCATAAGGACCCCTCCCCCTTGGCAAAAACTCACCATTTTCGAGATTTAGATTCCCCTGGGGGTGTAGGTTAGACAAACCAAATATGAAGATGATAACGTCTAAAACCTCTGAGTTATTAGAAAAAGTGTGAGGGCTGCAAATCGCCAAATTTGCATAATTAATTCAAAATGGCGGACTTCCTGTTGGGTTTAGGGCATGGCTCCAAGAGGATTTTTTGTGCGCCTGGACATGATATACATGTGTATGAAGTTTCATTCATGTACGTGAAACACAGCGGTGGGGCTCCAGTTTAGGGGGCGCTAGCGAGCCATTTGGGCGCGCCCTTGCCCGAGCCCATTAAAATACTTAAATTTTCACCAGGTGTGACGCATGTGCAAAGTTTCATGAGTTTTTGAATATGATAAAGCCCCCAAAAAGCCAATTCATTTGCCTGAATAATAATAAAAAAAATAATAATAATAATAATAATTAAAGCCGCAAGCGGCGATGAGCGGGCCCTCGCACCCGGCGCGCGTCGACCCGTGGCGCGCTCCAGCCAAGCCGCGCGTCGACCCGTGGCACGCTCCAGCCGAGCCGCGCTGTGAGTTTCTCGCAGACGAGAGAGTAGTGGGCTCACCCGGCTGCTGACGGCTCAGCAGGCTAGCTGTACCTCCCGTCGTTCGTCTCCCGCTTCCACTAGGTGGCGTCGGTGAGTGCCCACTAATGAAAGTATCACAATGCTCTATGTAATGCCCGCAGCCATCAATGAAATTATAATGATCATAGGATAATGGTTATCAGTATTCTACTGATTTCATGTCACCACTAGGTGGCGTTATGAGTGTGAAACAAAGCTGATAGATGGGTGTGTCCGGTCTCCCTTACCCTCCCATTAAGCCTGTGAAGTTTGAGGCACATCGGACAATGTATGTCAGAGATGTAACAATTTGGTGCACTGTGGTATATGAGTAAAATCCCACATTTAGAGGGTTGCTACGGCAACACCGTTCAATGTTCTACAAAACCATGAATATCTTTTGATGGGCTACTTGTGTAGATGATCTGGAGCCATTTTGGTGTGACTGGATGAAAAGCTGTAGTAGAAGATGATTCAAATAGCAGGCCTGAAAAATGTGAAAAATGCTGCAAAAATGACACCTTAATTAGAACATGTCAGGCTTCCTGTTGGATTTCGGCTATCGGTCCAAGAGACTTTTTTGTACGTCTTAGGATGTTACTTCAGCATGCACGATTTCAGGTACACAGACCAAGCACTGCCCTGGGGCTGATGTTTAGAACCTATCTGGGCCTGAAATGGAAAAAAAGTCCAAATTCAGAGGGTTGCTACGGCAACACCGTTCAATATTCTACAAAACCATGAATATCTTTTGATGGGCTACTTGTGTGGATGATCTGGAGCCATTTTGGTCTCACTGGGTCAAATGCCCTAGGAGGAGTTGAGGCAAAAAGGCCTGAAAAAGGCGAAAAATGCTGCAAAAATGACACTTTAAAGTAAACGTGGCTGACTTCCTGTTGGGTTTGGGCTATCGGTCCAAGAGAGTTTTTTGTAGATGTTAGCATCTTACATCAGCAGGCACATTTTCAGGTACATAGAGAAAGCACAGCCCAGGGGCTGATGTTTAGAATCTCTGTGAATTTGAAATTGAAAAAAGTCCAAATTCAGAGGGTTGCCATGGCAACACCGTTCAATATTCTACAAAACCCTGAATAACTTTTGATGGGCTACTTGTGTAGATGATCTGGAGCCAATTTGGTGTCACTGGGTGAAATGCCCTAGGACAAGTTCGTTCAAATAGCAGGCGTGGAAATCGCAAAAATTGACACCTTCAATTGAAGATGGCCGACTTCCTGTTGGATTTCGGCTATCGGTCCAAGAGACTTTTTTGTACGTCTTAGTATGTTACATGAGCATGTACATTTTCATACATGTAGATAAAACGTAGCTCCGGGGCTACTCAAAAAACTTGCTATTTTAAGATATTCCGAGCTGCCACTAGGCGGCGCTCTAACGTTTATGGACTTTATGCATATGAGTGTGTTCAGGGCAGCAGTGCTTATCACACCACTGAAGTTTGAGCCAGATTGGGCAAGTTGGCTTTGAGTTACAGCCATTTTTGTGTTCATGGCGAATCATCGAACTTTGCCGTCCCATAAGGGTCACGCCCTTTTGTCAAAAACTCACAGTTTTGAAAACACAGTAAGTCCAAGTTCTTAAGGCTTTCCAGGTGAAATTTGAGATGGTTCTGCTAAACCACCTTGGAGCTGGACCTCCAAGTGTAAAATATGACATTTCCTGTTCCCACTAGGTGGCGCTGCGACTGATATTAAATATTGTCATATGTATGTGTTCAGGGGGGCACCCTCATCCTACTGGAGAAGTTTGATGCACATTGGATCATGTAGGTATGAATGAGAGGCAATCCAAATTTCATGGCGAATGATCAAAGTTCAAAGGGGCATAAGGACCCCTCCCCCTTGGCAAAAACTCACCATTTTCGAGATTTAGATTCCCCTGGGGGTGTAGGTTAGACAAACCAAATATGAAGATGATAACGTCTAAAACCTCTGAGTTATTAGAAAAAGTGTGAGGGCTGCAAATCGCCAAATTTGCATAATTAATTCAAAATGGCGGACTTCCTGTTGGGTTTAGGGCATGGCTCCAAGAGGATTTTTTGTGCGCCTGGACATGATATACATGTGTATGAAGTTTCATTCATGTACGTGAAACACAGCGGTGGGGCTCCAGTTTAGGGGGCGCTAGCGAGCCATTTGGGCGCGCCCTTGCCCGAGCCCATTAAAATACTTAAATTTTCACCAGGTGTGACGCATGTGCAAAGTTTCATGAGTTTTTGAATATGATAAAGCCCCCAAAAAGCCAATTCATTTGCCTGAATAATAATAAAAATAAAAATAATAATAAAAATAATAATAATAAACGAAGCAATTACAATAGGGCCTTCGCACAGTTCGTGCTCGGGCCCTAATTAAAACCGCAAGCGGTGATATCGGGCCCTCGCACTCCGCGCGCGTCGACCTGTGGCGCTCGTCGACCCGTGCCGCACTCGGAGGTTTTGTGATCGTGATGGGTCTCTAGAAAGTTGAATTCTTTTATAGGAAAAGGTATCTTTTGCTCTCGGCATAGACGCAATGGAATATTTGGGGGTGTGGTCACGGCTCCAGCATGCAAAATAGGGCATGGGTCTGATTGACTTTTTTGATGGGCTGTTTGTCTAGATGATGTGGAGCCAATTTGGTCTCACTGGGTGAAATGCCCTAGGAGGAGTTCATTCAAATAGCAGGCCTGAAAATGGCAAAAATTGACACGTTCAATTGAAGATGCTGGACTTCCTGTAGGGTTTGGAGTATGGCTCCAAGAGACTTTTTTGTATGTCTTAGGATGTTACATGAGTGTGCAAAATTTCAGAGCTGTAGATAAAATGTAACTCAGGGGCTAGCTAAAAAACATGGTATATTATGATATTTAAAGCTGCCAGTAGGGGGCGCTCTAACGTTTATGGACTTTATGCATATCAATGTGTTCAGGGCAGGAGGCTTATCAAATAGATGAGGATTTTGTAAGGAATGGTGAAAGATATTTCATGTATTTCAGAGCAAAACTAATTCTGTGGACGGTCATACAAATTTTCATTTGCTTCTGTAGGGGGCGCTATTGCGCCTACAGTCTTGAATCTGTAGTTATGGATTCAGCCTGGGTGTGTACATGAGTGATTAAATTTTCAGCCTGATCAGACAAAGCATGTGCGAACAAGTGCACAAACAATTTTGGTGGTGAGGGAGAAAAACAAAGGCCAAATTTAATGGCCTGGTGTGACAAGGCCGTTTAATATTTTGTAAAGATTTCCACAATATTTGATGGGCTACTTGTGTAGATGATCTGGAGCCAATTTGGTGTCAGTGGGTGAAATGCCCTAGGACGAGTTCGTTCAAATAGCAGGCGTGGAAATCGCAAAAATTGACACCTTCAATTGAAGATGGCCGACTTCCTGTAGGGTTTGGGGTATGGGTCCAAGAGACTTTTTTGTACGTCTTAGGATGTTACATGAGCCTGTACATTTTCATACATGTAGATAAAACGTAGCTCCGGGGCTACTCAAAAAACATGCTATTTTAAGATATTCCGAGCTGCCACTAGGCGGCGCTCTAACGTTTATGGACTTTATGCATATGAGTGTGTTCAGGGCAGCATGCTTATCATACCACTGAAGTTTGAGCCAGATTGGGCAAGTTGGCTTTGAGTTACAGCCATTTTTGTGTTCATGGCGAATCATCGAACTTTGCCGTCCCATAAGGGTCACGCCCTTTTGTCAAAAAGTCACAGTTTTGAAAACACAGTAAGTCCAACTTCTTAAGGCTTTCCAGGTGAAATTTGAGATGGTTCTGCTAAACCACCTTGGAGCTGGACCTCCAAGTGTAAAATATGACATTTCCTGTTCCCACTAGGTGGCGCTGCGACTGATATTAAATATTGTCATATGTATGTGTTCAGGGGGGCACCCTCATCCTACTGGAGAAGTTTGATGCACATTGGATCATGTAGGTATGAATGAGAGGCAATCAAATTTTCATGGCGAATGATCAAAGTTCAAAGGGGCATAAGGACCCCTCCCCCTTGGCAAAAACTCACCATTTTCGAGATTTAGATTCCCCTGGGGGTGTAGGTTAGACAAACCAAATATGAAGATGATAACGTCTAAAACCTCTGAGTTATTAGAAAAAGTGTGAGGGCTGCAAATCGCCAAATTTGCATAATTAATTCAAAATGGCGGACTTCCTGTTGGGTTTAGGGCATGGCGCCAAGAGGATTTTTTGTGCGCCTGGACAGGATATACATGTGTATGAAGTTTCATTCATGTACGTGAAACACAGCGGTGGGGCTCCAGTTTAGGGGGCGCTAGCGAGCCATTTGGGCGCGCCCTTGCCCGAGCCCATTAAAATACTTAAATTTTCACCAGGTGTGACTCATGTGCAAAGTTTCATGAGTTTTTGAATATGATAAAGCCCCCAAAAAGCCAATTCATTTGCCTGAATAATAATAATAATAATAAAAAAAAAAAAAAAAAAATAATAATAATAAACGAAGCAATTACAATAGGGCCTTCGCACAGTTCGTGCTCGGGCCCTAATAATAAACGAAGCAATTACAATAGGGCCTTCGCACAGTTCGTGCTCGGGCCCTAATAAACGAAGCAATTACAATAGGGCCTTCGCACAGTTCGTGCTCGGGCCCTAACAAGACAATGTAACATCTTCATAGCATCAGATAGCTGCTGTGCAGCACCCCTTATTGATCTATTCAAGTAACAGTGAATGAAAGTGTTTTAATTTGTTTATCCTAATGGAGTGTGGTGCAGAAAAACCACATTAATGAAAATGTAGCAAAAATAATGCCACTAACAAGCAGCATTTAGAAAAACATTAATGAAACTCTCATGAGATCTGTTGAGTGTTAGGGGCTTTCAGTCATATCACATGTTCTTCATTAACTGATTGAGTTATTGACAATTGTAGAAACTCAAATTTCCATTTTTCCCCTGAACATGTGTAAAAAGACAGTTATTAAAGTAATGATCTTCCAACAGCAGACATGAGGGGAAAAAAAACAAACAGTGTTGATGTTGTTTTGTTTTGGCCAGGTTCCACTATAAACAAAAGAGTTTGTGCAAGCTTGAGGTGCGAGATTGTGTCTGAAGAGAGCGGTTTCTGTATGGTGCTGGGAGTCTGGGAATGATTGTGCAGTTCCGACTGCAGTGGTAAAGTCATTCCACCACTGGCTGCTGAAAAGACATGAGCCCAATGTGACTGTTCTCTTGCTCTCTCTCTCGTTGCAGACAGCACTGCTGAAGCCTGAGAGGTCAGTGCGCGGCAGGCGGCGACGAGGCGCCAGGTCTCAAAGGCAGTGATTGGTGGAGGGTGCTGTCAGTCAGAGCTGTTCACCAATGAAAGGCAGCCAGATGCCTCTGTATACCCCTCCATCTCTCCACCCTCATCACTACTGTTTTAGACCTTCTTAAAAAAAAATCAACTGCACTAATATGATGCTGTCATTGTTATGGCAACCACTATGAAAAGATAGGATAAAGAGCTAGTCTGAATTTATTTTAAAAAGGTGAAAAACGTGGAGAGATTTTGTGGATACTTTTTCACTTGTGTTTTCTCTTAGGTCTAGGTCACAAAATAATGGTTGCTTTACATTGTGATCAAAGATCTGTCAATTAGGTTGTTGTTAGAATTATATTAATGAGAAAACATAAAAATAACAAACAAGTACTGTTTTCTTCTCATCAGTGTGTTACTGTGAGTCAGGACGAAGCCCATCTACTTGAACGATGCTCTCTGTTGAAAGTCTGTCTGTACACGTGTGGATGAGTGTGTCCTTTTGTGTGTGTGCATGTGTGTTGGACAACAGTGCTGTTGCTGAGCCCCCACTGTCAGGCCGTTTGTCAGATTTGTCTTTCATTTCAGTGAGACCTTGTCTTTTTAGTAAGATAAACGTCTCTTTGTGCTTGTGTTTTAGAGAAATGTTCCAGGTTTTCAGAAGGTGCTGAAAGAATATAAGAAGGAAAAGAAAACTTGAGCTTTTTTCTTTTTTTCCCCTCCAAAGTATGATAAACTTTTACATGGGATAAACCAAGGAAATTGTACGGTTTACCTTATCAGGTAGTTCATATCAGTCTCTGATTACACACAGGAAAGAAAGTTTTTCATTGACTGATTTCACATGTGAGATGTAATCGTTTCCACATTAAATCATTAGAAAACATTAAATTTAAGTTATTTTGTACAAGTTTGAATCATGTAATGCTCCAGGGTTCCCAGCAGCTCAGGAGACTTGACAAGTGAATCCAACCACATTGAGCTGAAATGGACAAATCATGACTTTGAGTTCCATTTGTCATAGTTTGGGAGCCCATTTACATTTTCAGATGCTGTTATTTGACGCTGTGAAGAATTACATGTAGCTCTGGTGTTATGGAGACTGTTTTGGATGAGACCCAGCCATGAGATAAGTCTATATAAAGAAAGAAAAGGTTTAATTTTGACATGAAACAGGAACCAAGTGTTTACAGAAAGTACTGTATGTCCTTTGATTGGTTGGATGGATGGCTGGAATACTTAAACACAGAGAGTGATGATGTCTTATGTGGATCTGTTGAGTCCGTGTGTTACTGTGGATTTGGAGTGATATCCTTGCTCTGTCTCCTCGTCACTGTTTGAGCTCTCCTCCACACACTGCCCTGCCCCCCCGAGAGTACTGGCATCTCTAGCTGTATTTAAAATTTAAAATAATTAAAAAAAAAAAAAGAATAAAAGTGAAAAAGAGCAGATTATGCAATTTCTACACTTGGAGATTTGTACATATGTACAGTTAATGTGTTTTATTTTGATTTTATATTGTTAGAGAAAGATGAGAGAAAACAATGAATTGTGAATTTTTCTGGGAATTGTAATTAAGTATTTTTCTCATTCTACCCCTTGCTTTCAATACTTATGTTTAAAAAAAAAAAAAAAAGACGATTAAATTGTGGACTGTAGCTTTCTTTTTTTTTATATGGGAGTCGTTTTTTATTTAATATTAAACTATTTACAAAAAAATTAACCTGTGTTGATTTGTGTTCTGAATGTTTGACTGTGAGCAAATTCATGATGCACTTTAGATGCCAGATGTTGAAATATTCCTTCACCTCTCACAAAATTACCGTTAATCCGTGACTACTTTGAAGGATTGAGGTTTTGTTTGTTTTTGGGTTATGCCCTCTTTACATTAAGAAATAAGTTGCTTTCCTAAATATTTGTTAGAAACGCCTAATTTTTCAATGCCAAATCTGACTTTACTAAAATAAAAACTACAGTTGAAAATAGTTTAGTTCACAATGGCTCAGTTCAGTCAGCTTGCTCAATACCAGAGCCCTGCAAATGGCTCATATCAATAGAGGGTGCCAGTGGTCATGCAATGACAGACCACAGTTTGTGTTAAAACGGCTTAAGTGTGTTGTAGTTGCATTTTCAGTGTTCTGACATCTAATGTCTCGCCTTCACATATTGCTGCATCACCCTGTGCTGTAATGCTCCTTTAAACTGAAGCTTACTCATCTGTAATCAATCTCTCCTTCCCATAATGATTTAATATGAATCCAAGAAGTGTATTCATTCCTTGGCGAAGGGCCAAATTATATCTGCGATGCAGATAATCAAGTTACTCCTCGATCCTCTGTTCAGATGTGACGCTGCACCTTCAGGCTTTGGTTTCCGCCTGCATGTGCTGGGCTGATGATGCTGAGGTTGTGGGTACCACTTTAAAGAGGCGGATGCAGACCACGCCCTTCCTCGGATTACAGCTAGGAGGCGCTGTGGCATCCAAAGCACGGGGATCAGCATCGGCTTTACCTCACTGCCCTTCCAACAGCATATCACCTTCAAGCGGCCAGACGCACAGCCACCGCCGCCCCTAAACGAGAAAATACAGCACTACATAAAAGGAACCAACAAGGAGACGCAAACCGACAGGGGCAGAGGATTCCCATCAGAGCTCATTGTTTTAATGATGTAGGGGATTGTTTTGCGGTTTGACATCTAATTTAGCCTGCCCGCCTCACTGCGACACGAAAACACCGTCCAGCTGCGCATAAGTATATTATCGTCTCTCTGCCCCGTAAGGATAAAAACAGGCCGACGTCTCCGCCATCCTCAGAGCCGGCTCGACATAAAAGGAACAAGCCTGTGCGCATCAACTCGCTTATTCTGACGCTCAGATCAGGCCCAGATCTAATCGCCTCCAGCCTCAGCAGCATCTTTCCTCTCAGCAAAAATCAGCATCCTCCACCTTGAATCTGCGCAATGGCCGATGCCCCAGCGGAATGCAACATAAAAGTGCTGTGTCGCTTTCGCCCTCTAAATCAGTCGGAGATTTTACGTGGAGACCAGTTCCTACCCAAATTCCAAGGAGATGACACTGTCATCGTCGGGGTAAGTAAAGGGAGCCGCTTTGTTGTGCAGGCAGGCCCTCCATCAATAAATCATCAGCCCGGCCCATCTGTTTGGGTTGTAGCTCAGCAGGAAAACACAATATTCGGGGGAGGAAGGGAGATATTAGACCTTTTCTTTCTTTCTCCTTTTAACCCTTAACTGGTCCTTCCCCTTAGAATAACAAGCACATGGCTTTTATGTAGGTAGTATTGATAAAATGCGCACTCCGGCCTCCTGCATCAGCTGACTGTGGACTGCACTGTGCAGCTTATGAATGACACGCCAGGCCCAATACTTAGTTTACTTAGCCCTGGATGAGTAATCTTATTTTATGCATCTAATACAACCCGTTTCCTGTCTATATATTAATGTAAATAAATGTAAAGTATTACCCAGGCTCATATTTGATAGCAATTTAATTCCTTCAGCCTGATTAAGCTGCATGTGTTTATTTATTCTGAGGGTTAGTCTATGGAGGTTAAACCAAAAAAAAAAAAAAAAAAGGGGGGGGGGGGGGGGGGGGGGGCACTCCAAAACTGGAGTGCCACCAGTAAGACTGTTTGACTATTTGACTGTCAATTTCTAACACAAATTTTTTAAAGAAACTTCTGGAATCATATAGAAAGTTAATACACCAATCTGCCATATTCAGTATGAGACATGACTATGTCTTTTTTCAAATAGTTACATAATTTTAGTATTTTAAATAAAGTCAAAAATCAAGTATCTAATATGCAGGAATCACAATGAAATGTTATCTAGCAGTAATGGAAATATCTCATCCTGGCCTTCCTCTCTCCTCTCAGTGGAACGCTGTGCATTGCAGCCGGAAACTGATCCCTCTAATTGCCCAAAGAGATGATCAATAATTATTCAATGATCTCAGGCATCACTGACTGACCTGCTTTATCGTCTCTCTGGCTCCACCTTTTTTGTGTCTCCCATTCTTTATCTAGTAGCTCATCTTTCATTGGTCATCTTTTTGTCATTGCCATCTCGATGTTCATTTCTATCTGTCCTTCCATCTCCATTTTTATGCCTCTTTGTGAGCTTCCTTCATCCCTCCCAACCTCCCTCATCCTGGGACTGAATTGTCTTTCTGGTATGGGGGTGGTCTGCAGATGAGTCAGTTTGTTAATGACATTTTCTACAGCTCATGTTCTGGCAGCATCGTTCTGTGTTGCATTGTGGACTCTTTGTCAGATGGGACGGTGACATTCAGGGTTTTATTAGCCAGGTTTCTGCAGTGATGCCTGTCTGGGCTGAGTCACTCTTCAGTGATTGTGGACTTTAGGACGAACTGATCTATTTTGGGGACAACATTTGAAATAAACAAAAAATATATACTCATACAATTTTGTTTATGATTTTATTACCCTTTTCTTTTTTTGGTTTTTTTGGTTGTATCCACGCTTTAGCGCCCAATTAGACACTTAAGTTGTGCCCTTTCCAATAGCTACCTGTTCATCACTAGATTTTCTGCTTGCATTTATTTAATAGCTTTATGAATAGCCAGAAGACATGTTTCTTTTTTCTATTTCAGTCTGATGAATATTTACTGATGGGCAGGAAATTTTGAGCATTTATCACTTGTAGCAGTTGAAATTCAGTGGTTTGTTGAGAAGCTAAGATATTTGAGCTAGAATGATGGTCAGAGCAACCAGCTTAATGCTGAGGCACGAGGTGAAACTGTAAACTGTAATCGATATTAAGACATTCACTGTGCCTGACCAAGAAATAATTCAGTACATAACCCACTTAAAAATATAAGTTTTTATTTTCATATTTTAGCATTTGTAGTACAATACACAGTATGATGTTAAAAAATAAAGCATTTCAATACCCTCAGCCAATTATATGAATATCCCAAGTTATTAGTCTGATTAGTTCACGCTCTGTAGTATAAAATATCCACCAAAAGGCATTTTTTATACAACTGCATTTTAGACTGTTTCGTTATTGATTTACATTATAAGGACAAAAGCTCTGGGCCACCTTCACATTACATCTACAGAAGCTGCTCAGTCATGGAAACCCATGAAGCTCCCAGCACATAGCTTTTTTGCTGATGTTAATGCTAGAGGAGGTTTGGAGCTCTGCAGTTACTGAGTCAGCAGAGCGTTGGAGACTTTAATGTGCCTCAGCATAAAGTGACTCTGTTTTATAATTTTATGTGGTCACTTCGTGGCTGAGTTGCTGTGGTTCCTCAACACTTCCACTGTGTAGTAATACTATTTACAGTGGATCATGGAATATAGGAAACACATTTCACGAACTGACTTGCAACAGTGGTATCCTATTATAGCACCGCACTCGAATTCATTGAGCTCTTTAGAACAACCCACTCTTTCACCAGTGTTTGTAAAGGCAGACTGAATGACTAGGTGCTTGAATTTATATACCTGTAGCAACGGGACTGAAAACACTTGAATCCAAGAAGTGTGTCCCAATACATTCAGAGAGCATGGATAATGAAAAAACTCAACTCATATCAATAGATTTTTATGTTTTCATGTGCCATCATTGTTCTTTAATAAGCTATTTAATTAAGATATCGATGTCTTCCAGCTTGCTTTCCAAACTTGGATTAAGCCTAGTCTTAGTCTAAAAGATAGCCACAAGATCCCCAATAATAAAAAAATTTAGTGTAGGACTTTCCTCAATCCATGTCCAGAAAACTGAACCTTTTTAACAGATTGTTTAGTATGTCTAAATATTATAATTCTCGTTACTATGGCCTTGTCAGTTTTTTACTTCCTCAAGTCTGTGAAACACACTTGTTGAACAAATTAAACATCTCAGAATAAATTATGTATTTATTTTGAACTAATAATCAAAGGCTGTCACAGATTAAAGACAGAAAACCTCAAATGGCATTTTATGAACTGTTTGTTGATATTCCTTGTCTACACAGGGAAAGTCGTATATGTTTGATCGAGTGTTTCCGACCAACACCACCCAGGAGCAAGTCTACAACACCTGTGCCAAGCAGATTGTCAAGGGTGTGAATGAGCAGATAAATAGATTTGAATATTTCAAATTAATGTACATATGTTGTGCAATCTCATTTGTTGCTTTTTCTTACTTATAGATGTGCTCTGTGGATACAATGGCACCATCTTTGCATATGGACAAACCTCCTCTGGGAAGACACACACTATGGAGGTGAACTTTCTTTTAATGTTCATTTTATTGGGCTTTGGGCTCCTATGATTCTTTGAGATGTACATTTTTTCTGTTATGGATGTTTTATTCCTTAACAGTGATTCACCAGAGATTTTATAGAAATTTAAAGGCATTATTGGATGAAGGATTAATATATATCCAACTTTCACCCTGTAGCAGTTTCAATCATAAATATATGTGTAATTTCCTGTTGCAGGGCAAGCTGCACGACCCTCACCAGATGGGTATCATTCCTCGCATCGCAGAGGACATTTTCAATCACATCTTTTCCATGGATGAAAACCTTGAATTCCACATCAAGGTATCACATTTGAGGGGTTACATGGACTGATGTCTTATGTTTTATTATGTTGCTTTTGTTTCACTTGTACGTAGCTTCTTTTTTTTTTTTTTTTTGTAATTGTAGAAACCTGCTTCAGACTAGATAAACAATAATTTAGTTAAAAGTTTTTGGGGGTTTTTTTCTACGAAGAAACTTTTTTTTCTTCTCCAACAGGTTTCCTACTTTGAAATCTACATGGATAAAATCCGTGATCTTCTGGATGGTTAGTACTTAAAGAAATAAACCTCTATCCATGCACGAACTAATGCAGCACCAGTGTGTGTATCTTATGGCTTTTTCTGTAATTCGCTCTAAAATATACTCTAAAAAAATTGTTGATGTTTCTTTATTTTTCAGTGACAAAGACCAACCTGTCTGTTCATGAGGATAAGAACAGGGTGCCATATGTGAAGGTATGTGAAAGTCATGCTTTTTATGTTGTCCTTTTAGGTGAAAATCTGTTTATGGGCTGCATCGGGTAAATGGTAATATGTCTCATATTATTTCTCTGTTTTCTCCTCTCCTCTCCTCTCCTCTCCTCTCCTCTCCTCTCCTCTCCTCTCCTCTCCTCTCCTCTCCTCTCCTCTCCTCTCCTCTCCTCTCCTCTCCTCTCCTCTCCTCAGGGATGCACTGAGCGCTTTGTTTCAAGCCCTGATGAAGTTATGGATGTGATCGATGAGGGCAAAGCTAACCGCCATGTTGCTGTGACTAGTGAGTCTTTATATTTGCATTACAAGATGTAAATGAATGTTACAGTCCTCACAGATGCCCCCCCCCCCATAATTATTCTAAATAATAATGTAACAATAAGACAAAGTTAAATTCTTCATTTCTGTTTTCTTACTGCTCTGCTTCCACATCAGAATATGAGTGATAGTTTCCCACTGTTGCTAATATTAGCACTCAGGACTTGTTAGTGATGCATGAGATGAAAGCTGAGTTCGTGTAGCCTGTTAATGTGTTATGTAATCAGCCTGTTATTGTTCTTTATCATTTCAAAGCTTCATTTGTTTTCACAGAAATGCAGTTCTGTTACATGTAGTCCACAGTGTAATGTAACTGGGAGAGAGGAAGTGGTTTATGGCAGTAACAAAGCAGAAAAGCATCTTTGCCCAATATTATTTCAGTAGTCATTCCCAGTAACACGCATAAGGAGCTGTTGCACTTTGCTCCTCCAATAAGGTCGTGTGCAGTTTTCAGTACACTAACATCAGCGTGCTTTGATTAATGTTATTAAACTTCCAAAACACTGGAAACATAGGCCAACCTTTTCTGTAATTCTAGTACTTTGTATTGACCTGAGTGGTGCTGACTCACAGCTCTGTGGTCAGGTAATAAAAATGTAAGCAACTGATGTCTCCAGCATAATGAGTTTACAGGTCAAGGTGATTATTTGACCTCATGGCGTAAAACCCAATCAAAAATGCATTGCAAGTATGTATAAAATATAGGTTTCAATTCTGCTCGAGTTTTATTGAGTAAGTTTAAAATGTACTGTGACAGTAAGGCAGATTTTATATCGCAGCAGAGATATTTCAAAAACAATAATGAAACTCTGCTGAGAAAAATCCAATAAAAAAAAATCACAACAGTGTGTTCATTCATTTTGTGCAGCTTTTCTGTGAGTCTTGTGCTGACTCAGTGCTGAACTCGGCTGCAGACTAAAGAAAAAGAATGAGGTCAGATTGCTTTGGGATTCTGTATTGAAAAAAAAAAAAAAAAAACCCAACAGCACTGCTTATATTATAACTCCCAACCTGCACAGACTTCCTTTATCCAGAGTCAGTGCATTTTGTGCGTCAGTGCTCAGTGTGTCTGTTTGCACTCACAAAGTCTTTCTGTTTTTAGGTTACTGTGTACTGCAAATCATCTGCACTTCACAAATAAAGCAGTACATTTGTATTTATCCATTAATATACTGTAAATGTGAGTGAGGCTGAGAGACAGTATGGACTAAAAAAGCAGCCATCTTATCTTGTTGAAATTAAATAGAGAAGCGATAATTTCCAACCTTTTACAAGAAGAAAATTTGAGATCATTTTTCCAAGCTTGATGTCTCTTTTTAAAACAGAAAGCAGCAGTTAAATCATTGTTACACTAGTAACCAACACGGCCAATTATCAAGTTAATTCAGCTGCATGCTTGTCCAAAACATTTGATCTAGTTCGTTAATGATGTGGAAGAATGATAATGCATGTACATTATTAAGCTGCTGCTCCATCTATTTCTGGCTTGTAATGCATTCTATCATTCCCTCTTCCTAGTATGAGTCTTTAATTAACTGCAGTCAGCCTGCTTGTAAATAGTAATTTGATGGTCTCAGGATGTGGGAACTGAGGCAAGAAGACAAATATGTGCCATCTGTTTAAATAAATGAGACACCCCCCCCCCCCCCCCAAAAAAAAACAAACAAACAAACAAACAAACAAACAAGAAATTTAATTTACAATGTTAATATGCTTGGTAATAGGAAGTAAATATCTTTATGTAGCCCTAAAGTCTGAACTATATTGTGTCAAGTTGTTCCCAAAGCTTCTGTAAAGCAGATACAGCAGAAGGCTGTTTGCTGGGATGATTATATAGTAAATGGACTCCCTGAGAAAATCAATAGTCTGATGCAGAATGAATAATATGTGCTTGATGAAAGTTGTGCTGTTCTGCTCCAGAGGCCTGATCTGAACCTTAGCTTCAAAGCACAAAGCCTCACCATTCAAACAGCGTGAACCATTTTAAGCTATAACAAGAGTGAGAAAGCTAGATTCTTACTGTTTCCTTCATAAAAAAAATTCCTTCCAAGATTTGTGTATCAAGTGTATCAAGAGCTTTGATCATCCACCCATTGAGCTGATCTACGAGCAGTTTCTTACCTGACAGGCTAATAAAATCCGACTCACACACCTCACACTGAGCTGCAGCTTGGACTCCTATGCGCAAACAAAATTGCTATAAACATTTTTTTTTGGTCAATTTGTTTAATCTTATAGATGCAATAAAATAGCCTCAACGGTTTTATAATCGCAGTACAGTATGAGCTAAATGAGTGTGTGGACAGTGATAATTGACTAATTTCTCTAGACATCAGCTTTTAGCAAAAGAAAGTATGTTCAGTAACTCAGAAATATTAAAAAGCTTATTAATTTTGAAGATGTGGTAACAATTAAATTGATAATTTATCCTTTAAAACAGACTGAATGGAAGCAGAAGTGGATAGGACTTGCTAAGACCTGTGTTACTGAGCAGCACAGCATTGTCTGTTTCCTGTCGATGGCTGCTGACTCACTGTGCTGCAGAACGGTGCGCTGAGAACAGTCTGATGGGCCGACACTCTGCACTGCACTGAGCTGATGCCCTCAGATATCATCCGCAGAGAAACCTGACCTTTCTGTCTGAGAGGAGAGAAGCCTTTAGATCAATGCTGTTTGAAACCTGTTCTCTGTGAAATGCTGACAGCATTGTCCTGCAGTGATGGCTTATATGGTTGACAAAATGTGGAAGATCTAAGATCCACCCCTAAATTGCTCTTTATTGATCAGTTATTAAAAGAAGGGAAGCTCCAGAATATGTAATGCCTGGACTGAAGTCATTTGAGTCAGCCTGAGAAGACAGGTTTGAAAATCAAAACATTTTAAGAAGTTAAGTTACGAGACCTCTTTAGTCCTTTCCTTGCAACTTGAAGCTCTATTACTAACAAACTCAAATCCTTGACCCAGCTGTCAGCGGTGAGCTTGGATTGTGGGTAATGCTTGGTTTGACAAGCTAGTTTTTATTAAGCACATGGTTAGGTTGGCAGTGGCACTCAGTTGTGTAAAATGGGGTTCATATCATGACAGCAATCACAAAAATGAGAAAGTATTATTCCTTGACTGGCTTATTACATTAGAGTTTGTCTTTGCTATACTTTGCTTCTTTTGGAAGAATAATAGAAAACTGTCTTCACATTTTTCTCATGTTATTATTCCTTAAAGCATTATTATTGTAGTTATTTAAGAGGTAATTTAAGAGGTATATATATATATATATATATATATAGATATATATATATATATATATATATATATATATATATATATATATATATATATATAGTATATATATATATATATATATATACGGTATATATATATATATATATATATATATATATATAGTTATTGGAGTCTATTAAGTAGACTCTACTTTTCAAGGCCTTAAAAGGTTTAAAGTGTAGAAAAGAGAATGAATAAAGGTCTGCTTTTCTAAATGGCACCTCTTAAATAACTACAATAATACAATAAATACAATAAATATATATATATATATATATTTTTTTTTTATGGTTCTCTGACTGTTGTGTTGTTGTTCTTTGTGCAGACATGAATGAGCACAGCTCTCGTAGCCACAGCATCTTCCTGATCAACATCAAACAGGAGCATGTGGAGACTGAGCAGAAGCTGTGTGGAAAACTCTACCTGGTGGATCTGGCTGGCAGTGAGAAGGTGGGAAACACTCTGGGTCAGAAGGCTATTCACAGATCAGTGGATATTCAGCTATTTTAAATGAATGATGTTTGTTTTCATCACATTTTTAGTTAACGTGTAGGCATTTGGGTACACCCACCTCTCACTGTTTGATTTCATTCGCTCCCTTTTTTTCATTAATCCAGGTCAGTAAGACCGGAGCTGCAGGTGCCGTCCTGGATGAGGCTAAAAACATCAACAAGTCTCTCTCTGCTCTCGGAAATGTCATCTCTGCCTTGGCCGAGGGCACGGTGAGCTATTTTCACCCACTCTTTCCACTATCTCCTTGAGAATGTGTGCTTCAACAATAACAGTTTGTGATTTACACAAAAGTTCCAAAAAGGTTTTTTTTTTTTTACGCTGGTCTTCTCTGATTTTTATGTTAATATTTTGTAATATAGGAAAATCTAGTTTATACTTGTGGCTTTGATTTTTGAGAAAGAAATGTGGTTTTCTACAACTGAAGCTTATTTTTATTGCAGAATTTTGTGACTTTAAATAAATTTAAACATTGCAAAGTGTTCTGTTTACCTCATTTCTTACACTCATGGACGCCAACTGTTTTCCTGCTGACCTGCCCAGTATCCACATTCATTTTTTTTTCCTTTCATTCTTGCCAACTCAACAGATTCGGCTATGAAACGCCAAAACTATGCCTGCTAATGATCAGATTAGTTGGATGTGGCACAACCAATCTGTCACTTTATAAAGCAGTTCCAGTCCTGGTTAAGAATCCAAACTGCAAAGGTTGAGTGGAAATTTTTAGCTAAATTTAATCTGCTGATGAATCTTTGCAAAATTAACAAATAAATAAATAAAAATCAAGAAGCAAATGAAGCATTCTTCAGGCAATTTTGCTTTTGGTTGCTTGTTTTTCTCGATCTTTTCATGTCTTCTTCTAATCGTCTTTCTTTCCTTTCGTGTCCTACTTTCCTGCTTCCTCTCTCATCATCCCTACCATGTCCTGCAGAAAACTCACGTGCCGTATCGTGACAGCAAAATGACTCGCATTCTGCAGGACTCCCTTGGTGGTAATTGTCGCACCACCATGTTTATCTGCTGCTCTCCCTCCAGCTACAATGATACCGAGACCAAGTCAACTCTGATGTTTGGACAACGGTAGATATATCTGTGGTTTTAGTCACACATCATGCTAAATAGTTCTAAACCAATAAAATGTTCATCCATCCATCGGTTTTCTTTCACTTATCCTTTTCAGTGTTGCGGGGGGGCAGCTATCATAGGGCAAGAGTCCTATGTGTTTTGGTTTTTCACATGCAGACATGTAGTGTAATTATACAATCTTAACCCTATAAAAGTAATACTGCCAACTTACATTAACCACTTGTTATCACATTTTTCATGTTTCACTTTAAAAGTAGCTTTACATGTCACAGTTAATACAGTCTAGTCTCATGTTTGGACAATGGTAGACAAAGGAGAAGTAGTTGGACAGACACACTAATATGGAAATATCATTTAGCTCTTAAAATTGGAGGTAAGCCAGAAAATGTGTTTCCACTTTGTTTGTACACTGTCACATTTTTCAGCAGGAAAGATTATCCATTAAAATCAGGGCACTGAGCTATTTTGGGCATGACCTAAAAAAAAATCCAAACAAAGCAGATGCAAATATTGCATAATCAGCCCTTTCTCTGTCACAGTGCCAAGACCATCAGGAACACCGCCTCAATCAACCTGGAGCTGACAGCAGAGCAGTGGAAGAGGAAGTATGAGAAGGAGAAGGAGAAGAACAAGACCCTAAAGGAGACCATTCAGAAGCTGGAGACTGAGCTCAACCGTTGGAGAAACGGTCAGAATAAATACTGGCGAGGCAGATGACTTCACGACTGCATACCTCCAACTCTTCTGCGCTGTCATTACAAACTAAACTGTGGTCTCTTTCTTTACTCATTCTTCCCCTTTAGGAGAAGATGTACCTGAGACCGAGCAGACCACATCAGATATGGTGACCCGTTTCGAGTCTGTGGAGGAGCGTCCCATTTTGGACAACGATACCTCCTCCATTGTGGTCCGCATTTCTGAGGAGGAGCGGCAGAAGTATGAGGAGGAGATCCGCAAGCTGTATAAGCAGCTGGATGATAAGGTTCTACCACATAAACATTACTCACACAGTGCCTTTGATATGCTGTTTCTACCTGTACAGCATGGTGTAAGTGCAGATGTAAATTTCATAATCAAAGCAAAATATTTCTAGGACCTTTTTCACAACCATTTAACATGTAATTATTGATTCAGAAATGGGAGATTGGTGTGGATAAAATTAAAGTTTTCTGCACGTACACATCCAAGTATGGAGTTTGGGGTTTATGATAACATCATGTTTGTGCAGGATGATGAGATCAACCTTCAGTGCCAGCTGGTGGAGAAATTGAAACAGCAGATGCTGGACCAGGATGAGGTGAGATCACGCGAACTCAGTGACACAAACAAATCCATACTGTATGAGCACACATGCTGTGAGTGTTAGGATACTTGTTAATTCTAAACTTCAGCTTAAAACCAGGCTTCAGCTTTGAACAGTTTGTTTTCTTTGTAAAATCTTATCTTAATGTCTATATTTGCCTCCATCTTCCTGTCTATCTCCCTTCTTTTTATTCCTTTCCATTTTTCAGCTTCTGGCCTCATCCAGGGGTGACGGGGACAAGGTCCAAGCTGAACTCGGCCGGCTCCAGGTGGAAAGCGATTGTGCCAAGGCGGAGGTGAAGGAAGTGCTGCAAGCTTTGGAGGAACTAGCCATCAACTATGACCAGAAGCGCCAGGAAGTGGAGGAGAAGGGCCTGCAAAACCAGCTGCTGGCCGAGCAACTGTCCCAGAAAATGGTACATTTTTGGAGTGGTGTGAATGGTCTACTGAGACCAACAGAATAGGATCTGAGTTCAGAGACAGGAGGTGGAACAGAAGGATCCACTTGTTTGCTCGTTGCACTGCAGAGCCAAGCACCTGTTGTAGCAGCACCATGAGTGGAAAATACTGCAGGAGTTGTATGGCAATCAAAAATTGTTTGATTTCATGCCTGAGAAAAAAAAAAACTAAATCTGGTAACTCCGTATGAACTACATGATCGGTACTCTGAATATGTACAATTTGGTCTATAAGTTTTGGACAGTAACACATTTTTTTTTTTGTAAATTTGCCTCTGTATACCACCACAGTAGATTTTAAATCAAGGGTTTCCCCAAAAGTAAGAATCGCTCCTTTTCAGAGACTCAAACGTAATTGGACATTTGAGTTGAGTGACACAGTTTTATGGCCAAGTGAGGCCTGTTCCCTCATTATTCATTATTCTGATCAAATATATGGTGCTGATCCCAAGTGTTGAGCTAGAGCTCTCAATTATGAGGTCCCAAGAGATGTCAATGCAAGTTAAGTCTTTTAGAGAAAGAAACAAGGTGTAATCCACTGGTTATCCCTAATAAAAGGAAGGCCAGATTCAAATTTGCCAGAAAATAAATGAGCCTGCTCAGTTCTGGAAAAAAAAAAATCTTTGGGCAGATTAAACCAAAATGAATTTGTACCAAAAGGATGGGAAGAAAAAAAGGAGAGAAACAGCTCGTGATCTGAAACAAATCACATCATCTGTCAAGGCAGTGAAGGCAGAGAGACCCACAAACAAGCAGCGAATGAGGGTGGCTGCAGTAAAGGCCTGGCAGAGCATTTATGGACCTAACTATCTAGTCTTAAACAATAGGTGACAACACAGCAATATAAAGTTCATAACTGTGGTTTTGAGTATGACTTACGGGATGTTTACGTATTCCTTTCATACAGTAAATCTTAATCTAGACTTTCAAGTTTATCAGCCAGTAAATTTATCATTTCTGTATTTTTAATAAAGCTCCAGATACAGATAAAATATTTTTCACCTTCTTTCATTTTATAGGCCAGTCTGATGGAGCTGGAGGCAGAGCTGTCTCGTATGCAGGAAGTGAGCGGTCAGCAACGGAAACGCATAGCTGAGGTCCTCAATGGGCTGATGAGGGACCTCAGCGAGTTCAGCTCCATCGTGGGTAATGGGGAGATAAAGCTGGTGAGTAGGATGACAGCGGCTTCATTTAGAGGACTTAGTGAGCATCATGCACCGATGGAGAAGTTCTTGTTAACAAACAAAAATGTTGCTTCATTTCCACCCTTAGCCAGTGGAGATCAGTGGTGCAATCGAGGAAGAGTTTACTGTGGCCCGCCTCTACATCAGCAAGATCAAGTCGGAGGTGAAGAGCATGGTGAAGCGTTGCCGTCAGCTGGAGAACATGCAGCTGGAGTGCCACCGCAAGATGGAAGAAACTGGAAGGGAGCTCTCTTCCTGCCAGCTCCTCATCTCTCAGGTAAGGGATGGAGGAGGGACAGGATTAGATGGGGCATCGCAAAATAGAGTGAACTGGAGCATTTATAAGAACATATGTGGGCAGGAGATAAAAATGAACAGGCAGAATGTAGAACAAAATACATCTAAAAAAAAAAATGAACAGAGCTTAAGAAATATTTTTTCTTGTTGGTGGAGGTTGAGTTTACACGCCTCTGATGTCCTGGGGGTACTTCTCTTTTTACAGCATGAGGCAAAGATCCGCTCTCTGACGGAGTACATGCAGAGTGTGGAGCAGAAGAAGAGGCAGCTGGAGGAGAGCCACGACTCCCTGAGTGAAGAGCTGGCCAAGCTGCAAGACCAGGGTAACCCCCCCTCCAAAAAAAAAAAAATCACTGTCTAAAAAATATAAATTTGTGACTAAAACCTTTCCTACATGTAAAAAGCGGTTCATTCTGGTTGAACATGTTTTTTTTTTTTTTTTGCTTCTACCAGATAATTCCGTGGTCGAGGACAAGGATGGAGAGAAGGGTGAGACTGAGGATGGAAATGTGAAGGTAAGAAGCCTTCTAAAGCTTTAATGGAAAGCACAGAGTACATTTTTTTTGTTATTTTTCAGTTTTTAATGCAAAGATGATGCACTCTCAAAGCAGATGTATTAAAACAGAACAGATGTCCTTAACTCAACACGTCAACATGTCTCGTTAAGGACATCACATGTTGTATTATTGGATGACATCCCTGTGGAAGCCAGCAACGTGGTAACAATTTAACACATAGTGTGTTGGTCAGTGGTCTCATTCTTTTAACAACATTTAGAGCACAGTTTAACACAACATGTGTTGGAATAGAATGACACAAACAGTGCGTAGGATTTTAACACATCCTTTTTGAAAGTGTGAGATTTTTTTTTTTCCCCCTCCAGAGTTTCTTTATAGATCAGCACCTTTAAAGAGGCTTTCTGCTTTTTGCCTTTCCATTTCCAGAAAGTGCTTCGTCATCAGGGAGAGTCTCACCGCGGCCTCCATCACAAGCAGCTGGCCCGCCTGCGGGATGAGATCAATGAGAAGCAGAGGATCATTGATGACCTCACCGAGTCTGTAGTCATCTTAATTTGTTTCATCTTTTTACACAACAATGCCATACATGTTGTTTGTTTGTTTTTTAATTCCCTATATGCTAATAGTATTATGGATGACAGTACATTAAAAATACACACAAATTTGCTGTTATATATAAAATAATCCTGTTTGATGAATATATTTACAGTATTTTAAAGTTGTTTTTCCTGTTTCTGTTGTTGTCTCTGAACATGCAACTCTGTACGTGCAGTCGTAACTCCAAGCTGGAGCTGGAGCTGGCTCAGGTCCGCGCTGACTTTGAACGTCTGAAGAGCCAGGATAGCACCAAGAGCGAGCGCCTGGAGGAGCTCTCGTAAGTGTTCAACAGTCTAATTTTTCTCATACTTGCTGCATTCAAACATAAAGTAAATGAATAAAAAATAAAAACATATAATGTGTGGTTTGGTGGCCTTTTCATGATCCTCTTTAAAATATTTAAGGTCAGACTTGATACAGTCCAGCCTCATTTCTCTTAAATTTCAATAGAGGGCACTCAAAGCAATAGATATGACATGGATATGACTTTTTTCTGCATAGAGAAATGTTGTGTTATTTTTAATCATATCTCTGTTGTTCCTGTCAGATTCTTGCATGAGCGCCATGAGCAGACGAAACAGGACTTGAAGGGTCTGGAGGAGACCGTTGTGAGTAAAACTCACATCACTATCCATCCTTCCGCCTTGTATTTCACATGATCTAGAGTTGTCTACCTAACCTCTCTGTCTGTCATCTAGGCCCGCGAACTCCAGACCCTCCACAACCTGCGCAAGCTGTTCGTTCAAGACCTCACGTCGCGAGTTAAAAAAGTAAGGCATCAACTCATAAAGTTAAGGAATTTTTTTAAAATCATGTTAAGAGGGTTTTAAGAGGTCTGTGACCTTAATAGGTCCTGCTAAACCTGAGTAGGAATAACTATAGTATCCTTAATCCCCATAATCCCCTTCGATATTTGATATATTGTATGAAGAAATTGCCTTTCTCTGTAAACTAGAGACAATCAACTAATCAAACAGTCCAAAAACGGTGTCACTGTACTGGATGAATAACTTTTTAATGTTTTTGTTCAAAAAAAGATTTTAAATCTTTTTTGACAAATCTTTCTACTGATTGAACAAAAACCCATTCTTTCCTCCATCACTAAGCTGTTAAAAAAGCTGAACAGCTGGGACAAGAGGCCCACAGATCATAGGATCACAAGTCTCTTCAATCTCTTGTTCCATGACTCAAAAAAACAGTTTTAAATCCAGATTTTAGGCTTTTCTTACAGTAATCAGTAGAGTAACTAAAAATTCAAATGAAAATACTTCTATCAGCCTCGCCTTAGCCCTTCCAGGTATTACAGTAATTTCCAGCAATGGGAAAAACTAAAATCTCATCCTCTACCTCTGCCTAAAGTTACGTATTTTTCATCCTCGTGTTTCTTCTCTGCAGAGTTCCGAAATGGAACCTGATGATAGCGGGGGGTCTTGCACCCAGAAGCAGAAGATTTCCTTTCTTGAGAATAACTTGGACCAGCTACAAAGGTTCACAAACAGGTGAGAGACACAGAACGTTTTACTGATGTAAACCTGTTCTGCAGATTGGATTGGATTAAAGCTCAAGATTTTGTGGTTGTGTTGGTTTCCTTCCAAGACACAAAGCGGTTACAATATTACACAAGCTGCACACTCATGTACGCATGTGGGGAAATAAATGCCGTTTTGAACACACGTAGAGTCAATTAAGTACTACATTATGTTCAAAATGCACAATTTGTGAGTGAATAAATTAACTGGTTTTGTATGTTCTAATCGGTTCTCTCCAGCTGGTTCGTGACAATGCAGATCTGCGCTGTGAGCTTCCAAAGCTGGAGAAACGTCTTCGGTCTACTGCTGAGAGAGTTAAGGCCCTGGAGACTGCACTGAGGGATGCCAAGGAGGGTGCCATGATGGACCGCCGTCGCTACCAGCAGGAAGTTGACCGCATCAAAGATGCAATGAGGGCAAAGAATGCCATGAGGCGCCCCCATACAGCACAGATTGGTACTGCATTTGATGCTTAATTCTGCAGCCCAGTGACCCAGTTTCCTTACAGTTGTACTCTATCTTACACCACTTTCTCATCCTGACAGCTAAGCCAGTGAGACCAAAACAGCTGACTGCTTGCTCTCCTACCAACCCATTCTACGCCTACATCCGTGCTACCGAACAGGCCAACGCCTACAGCAATGCCCTCTTCCAGAGCGGCATGACACAGCAGAGGTCCTCCAGTGCCAGCTGCAATCCCAACTCTGTCCAGAGCAACACGTGAGTTTAAATCCTTTCCTTCACCTTTTCCAGGCAGACGTTAGATAGTAAAGTCAAGTTCTTATGATTGATTATTAAGGTCATCAAGAGTCTGTGCTTAAAAATGGAGCATCCTGCTGTGTTCAGGGTTGCCGCTGAATGAAAGTACAGGTCAAATGTATAACTGTGTATGTCTGTGGTTTCCTCTGTGGGGTTTTACACAGAGTTTCCACAGCACTTGGCTACAGAGCAGGAAGATATAATGGGGACATACTGGAATCCTACCCACTCAACATTGACAACGGTACAATTACTCACACATGTCCTTGTATATAAACTAATATCCATATGTGTGTTTTCATGCACCTGTAGGCATATTGCAGTCTAATATCTGCTTTCCAAATGACATCACAGATGAGTTTTTACAAGATAGAAATATTGTCAGGAGGTTTTTATATTACTACAAACAAATGAATGGATCTGTTGTCTTGTTTCCAACAGGTAACAGCATCAGTGAAACCAGAGACATTAATGATAACAGGTGAGGACTGCAGTCACAGTTTCTATTGTCAGTTTGGCAGCTTTACTTCATGTTATTAAATGAAATGTCAGGTAGGAGTGCCATCCATTTTCTTACCCACTTACCAGGTTCAGGGTTGCTAGAGTCTATCCCAGCTGACACTGGGCCAGCATCATGAGTTAACCTAACATTCATGTTCGTGGACTGTGGGAGGAACCAGTTGGAGTGATAAATAAATGTGTTGTGTTTGTGCGTCTGCGTTTACAGGAGCGACGTTCACTGTGGCAGCGAGGTGGATGATTCAAACAGGCACTACATGATTCAGCAGGAGACTGCTGCGAGTTAATACCTTGGTAACTAACAAAGTACACTCAGTCACATGTACACGTTTCAGCCTCTGCCTTTGAGGACACTCATTGAAAAATTATTTCCAAGGCCCCTTACTCTAACAGTCATAACATGCCTAATCTCTCATGAGTATGCTGTATTTTGAGGGATTATGATAAAATAATTACTGTACAAATTTTCTTATTGGTGCAGGGTAGAGTATTTGTGTGTTCATCTAAAGTTAACTGTTTAATGACATAACACACCAAAACCATAGACAGTATAAAACACGGGTAGCACAGCTTCTGGGTTGGAAAAACGAAGTTAAGACAGAAGTGCCTAAAAACCTGCATTCTATCTGAAAGCCACCAGGTGGCGACAGCTGTGGTTGCAAAAGGATCCCGAGTTCTATAGAAGTCTACGGGGAAACAGCCTTCTGGCTCGACCTCTGTAAACATTTTCCTAGTGGGTTTGTGGGCTCACTCTCCTGCTTCGGGTCATACTAAATAAAAAAATGAAGTCTCTTGTAAATTTTGGTCATACTATGCTTCAAAATGGAGGATTATCTGTGGTATGGAACTGCAAATTCATTGGCTAACAGCTTGTCAAGCACAAGTCATTAGCTAATGAGTTTCAAAGTCAGACCCGCCCCTCCTCGCCACATCTGTTTTTTTTTTCCAACTAAGATGGTAATGGAGGAAACAGCCATGCTGAGGCTTTAAAATGGAACTTCAGAAACCAGTGGGTGATCCATTCGTAGCTACATCCATCTTTTATACTGCCTATGATCAAAGCTGTTTTTTGTGTGTTGTTGTTATGTGCATCATCAAGAAACTTTAGAAAATGTTGGGTATAATTGAATTATTGTCTCTTTGCAGAAGATGACCAAACACTGTACCCGTCCACGGACCCGACCCTCCCATTTGCATGCAGCCTGTTCCCCACCAACCCTGCACTGCATCACCGATAATGATGACAACCAAGATCTGTAGCCCTGTAGTCTTCTAATTAGTTGAAGCCCTCTCCTGCTCCAATGGTGAACACTTGCCCTCAGGTTTGGGGTCCAGTCCCTTTCAGTTCAATCAGGATTAAATCCAATATTTTTAATTACAGAACCTCCACTGAATCAACTCACTGATCTCCCAGCCAATCAATTTGTCACCACGTGCCGCTGATGTTCGTCTCCTACTGGGGTGGTTGAACTGAAATGGGGCTGACCCCATATCTAAATTACTTAGTACACACATGTTGTAAATAATAGTGCTGTATACTCCAGTAGAGGTTTTTGACCAGCAACTGTTTGTGTGAATGCACAGCCTTCCCCATCCTCTGCACACATCTTCTTAAGGGCATCATGTGGATGACATACTGTAGGCAGACATGACTTTTTTCTCTGTTGTAAATAAGAGTGTAGTATGTAACACCAGCTTGTAACAGAAGACCCACAGTCTGCGTGCATGTCGCTTAGCGTGTTAGCTCTCCAGTCTTTGCATGTGTCATGAGTCCGGTCAGGAGCTATGCTGCGAGTCAAGTCTGAGCGACTTTGACGGATGTCAGAAAGAGAGAGCTGGTTTCCATTAATCCTGATTCTGGTCTCAGAGCTTCAGGTTATCTTTTTATATGAAAATTTGAGTCCAAGACTTTTTTTTGTGTGTGTGTGTGTGTGTTTTAAACACATTCATCAGCAAAAATTATATCTGGATCCTTCTTTTAAGGTAACAGACATTTAGAGGGAAAATATGTGAGGGAAACCCAGCTCAAGCAAGCAGTCTGTATTGAGAAAACCTTTTTGTAAATGCTTGATAGTATAAGGTTGGAGTCGTGTGATGCTGTTTTCATTCTAGATAATGCTGCCCACATTCTACCTAATGTGGCCCCTTACCCGAATCCCACTTTGTGAGTCTTCTGACCGAGCCTTAATAACAATTGACTTCTCATGCTCAAACTCACATGCTGTCTCTGCATACATTTGTAACTACTACCTCTAGAGCTGCGTATTATATAAAATTTTAACAGTATAATAAGATATCATCCTTGCAAATGCAGAATGAAAACTGATCTTAGAGTTTCTACAGAAAGTTGCAACTTTAGAACATCATACCTGTAAGTAGATCCAAATGCTCTGATCATAGCTGTCGTTATCTCTTCCACAATTTCATTCATATGATTTTCCCTCTCCATCTCATCACAGGATCAGAGCTGGGCTAAAATAGGTGCAGAGTGACAAAATTTCTTGACCATCTAAGGCTGATTATGATGCCGTTTTTTTTTTTGTTTTGTTTTTTAATTTAAAGTTATACTTTAAATTATTTAATTGTATACTTTCCTGGGGCTTGTCTAAATTAAAATTTCTGAAAGTGATGTATGTAAACATATCTGAGAACATTTAAAAAAATGCATGGATGCTATTTAGTGGTTCAGATTTGGTTCTAAAGTCCAGTGGTTGAGGAGTTTCCGCAGGTGAGTCTCCAGCTGAGCAGCCACCAGTCTGGAGCGCTTTCAGGTTGTGCTGTTATTCTTCTGTGAGAAATTCTGACCAGCCAATCAGAATTGAAGAAAGCGGCACATCTTTAGCACGTAATGAACAAGTGGATGTTTTTGCATGAAGGTGAACCACTGAATAAAACCACAGATTAAACCAAAGGTGTTTAGCAGAACAACCAACTAACTCTTGCAAGAGCAGTTTAAAAGTTAGTCTGATTCTTATTTGTTTATACTTTGACCAGAATCAAAGTGGATCTGGTCTGACACTTCAGAAGGTACCTAATCCTAAATTTTATTTTCAGAGATAGTTATTTATGTAGAGTTTGTTTTTTAAATATATAACTAGACTTGATCTCAATGTAAAATATCCCAAACAGTAGCCTTCTCAGTCATATGATTCCTAATTTTCCTCATTTATGTGATCATTCATGAAAGCACCACTCAGCCTGATGCTCTTACTGGCATTAACAACATCTCAGGGCTTGACATTCCCAATCATGGCAGTCATGGTCCACCCTCACTGTCTTCCTCCTGGTCTTAAAATTATGTGATGGCTGATGAACAATCAGATCAGTTTGTCCTCATCGAGGCTAAACAAAAGAAGGGGATTACAAACAATCTTAAACTAACATACAAGAATTGTACATACACCATCTCTTTTCTCATTACATCCAAACTGTAATAATCTCCTGGTCAGACCCTACTGTACACCCTCTATTTGTCATCATGTTTTAAGTGTAATAAATCTGAATTAAGAGGGGAGCGTGTACTATATTGTTACCTGCTGTTACACTATCTGATTTGAACATATCTAAATACATGTGCTATATATTGTTAATCTTGTAAGTAAAAAAGCGTGCAAATGACATAGTAAGATGCAAAAGAAATGTGCACGCCATCTTTGTTCAGAGAAATGTTTGTTTTATTTATTTCTGTATGCCTATAGTGTAGCGTCAACATGAATATGTGAAGAATCACCGGGCAAATTCTCTGTATATATAGACTCATCACTATGCTGTATTGTATGTGAACCACTGTGTTGTAGTAAGAAGTTCAATAAACTTGTAGAAAGGAGTTTGTTGGAGGGAATCATTTGGGTCCAGAAATGTTCAGTGAAAGTGGGATAAAAGCGAGTACAGTACGTGCGAAAATGAGACAGTGCCACACTGAGAGGTGAGTATGGCTCCACCTAGCGGATGGAAACGGAAGTCTAAAGGTGAGGATAATCAAGTGAATGAAAAGCAACTTTGTTGGCTGTCAGAGATGCAGTTTTCGCTGTTCAGTGTGAAAACTGTTGGGTTGATGTCAGTGTGGGTTGCATGCAGGCGGGGCTGTTTGCACAAGATATGAATTCCCAAAATACACCATGGAAGTATCCTCTGCCAAAAAACAATGATATTAAAATGACCTATGCTGAAGGAGAGTGAATCAAGGAGAAGCGCTGATATCCTCTCACACCAAAACCATCCCGACTGGCACCATGGTAAAGTCAGTATAGACCAATAAGCTAAACACTGGCGTTATTACTGTAACTCCACATGTCTGAGACGTTACATTTACCACGCTAACAACTGTATTGTTCTTTGAATGATATTCTCTGTCAAGACTCTGGATTCACCCACATTTCTCAAATTCTCTTCGAGTGTTGGAAGCTCACTCGGCAGACCAACTTCCTCTGTGGACTCTGCTCTTCATCTTTCCCACGAGAAAGGAAACTGTGATGTAAACAGCAGAGGCATGTGAAGCATCTTTACTGTACTGTGGGTGTGTGTGTGTGTCTGTGTGTCTGTGTGTGTGAGAGAGAGAGACAGAGCGAGAGAGAGATGTTCTTATAATAACACACCCTAAGTTGATGGTGGGGTGGAGTGACGTTTTTCTGCACTAGTGTAGATAATATCAGATTGAAGCACACTGATTAAGTGCACGAATAAATGATGTGATCACCAGTGCTGGTACAGTGTTATCTAGAAAATATTGGAAACTCTGAATGGTAACTCATTACGCCTTTTACGTGCTTTTGTTTGAGGAATAAAAGTGTTTTATAGCATTTGTGATACTTTCCCATATCACACAGAGGATGTTTAGTGGGAAAACTGTGTGTGCATGCATGTTGAGTCTCTATAACCTCTGACCTAAAGAGGAAATTAATTTTCAAATCACATCACGACGGGGACTTACCGCAGCACGCTAACAATGTGACATAAGAAAAGAGAGAGAGAGAAAGAGAGAACCGTTCAGGATCAGTATTATACACAATGAAGGAATTGTCTTGTGAAAAAGAGATGCTCCTTTATAGTTCAAAATCGTATTTTAATTGAAAGTATTTCATTAAATGGGTTATTTTGTATTTCATTTGTGGTTGGTTTTTTTTGACCACTGCTTGTGTGCATAAAAAAAAAATGCAACGCTAAATTTTAATGCTTGGTTTTCCTAATAAGGACTAAAATCACACAGAGAAGTACCGCACAGAGAGAGATATTTTCCCCCCGTTTGGTTTCACCCACTCCTGATTCCCAGCTACTCTGTGCGCGTCCCCGCTGCGCGCTCCCCTCCCCTGTGGATCAGATGAGACTGCGGCACCAGGAGGACGCTGCACTACTGACCCGGTCAACAGGCGTCAGCAGGAACCCTCCACACCTCCAGGTGGACACAGAGACGGTGGCAGACGGACAGCTTACAGACCCGAGTGTTGCTCCTGCTCCACACCGCATTACAGGATGGGCAAGACGGGGCGACCCCGGCCCGCAAGGTATAGAGGACCACATTCATAAAGTTATTATTATTACTTTAAAAATAATAATGAGGTAATGGCAAATGGCATTTAAAATATCACAAGTGATATTTTGCATGTATTTTATTTCATTTTAAAATGCTGAAACGCAGACAAAATGCTAAAACAGAGTGAAATGAAACGCTTGGACTCTGAAGTTAGCACAGTAGTGACTTATGGACCTTTCGCCTGACGGTGTCAAGCTGAGCAAACACTGTTTTAACCCTTTGGGGAGTAACACATACATGCACGATAAAATTGGGTTACGGCGCAGAGCCACGGGTCGGATTCATAATGTCAGGTATTTTCTACGGTGTCATTTCCAGGCTTTTTGGCAGGACTTTAGCTAAATCTGCACGCATCACCAAAAGTGAAGGAAAGAGGCTTAAATAGTGAGGGTTTATTTTACCTAAACAGATGTGTGCATGGAGTGCAGAGTGTCGCTCACATAGAGAGTCTTCTGTCACTAAAAGAAGAGGACTGATCTTGCAGAGCTGCTGACCAAAGTTTTTATTTGATTTTAAGTTTTTCTTTTCAATCAATAATCAGATGTAAGATATTCAAGAGCACAAGTGGCTAGCTTGTGTCTTGTTTTCCAGCACACATAAGCACTTTGAGAATCGTTTCCCTCCCTATAAAATCAGTGTTAAGAGAGTGATTAAACCTGCAGCTATTCTTTTATTCAGAAGCCCAGGAGGCATTGATAACCTCCCCAGCTGTTTGTTCTGGTGGTGCAGTTACACAAGTTTAAGACGGATGATGTGATGACATGCAGACAGGATGAGTGTCACTCATGAATCAAAATTAGCATCTTAGAAGATCTGACTCCTCTTCAAAGGGCTGATACTCGATATTAATCTTTGCAGCTCGAGTTATTCTGTTTAGGCAGATGTGTTACTAAATAAGTGATTTCTCAGAAAACCTGAACTCTTACACACAAACGCACACACACACACACACACACACCTGCAATCTTTTATTATTTTCAACATAACTGCATAATTTGTTGCATTTATAACGATTTTTTTTTTCCTCCCCTGGTGGATATGCATGAGTTTGCATACTACCTCTTTAGTCACATGTAATATAAAACATAAAGATGGAGCTGGTTGTGAAAAATCTGGCAGATGAAATAACTTAAAGCTGATGAAGTAATAGAAATTTTGACTATTCAACCATATTCAACTATTCAGCATGCATTTGTTTATCATCTCAGCTATATCAGCTGAGCTGAGCTAAAGCGCTGTTAGTGTCAGCTTTAAGCAAATGCAAAGAATTCATTTTCTTCTTAGAGAAAGAAGTGCACCTTCTGTGCACAGAAGGTGTTTTCAATTCTGCAGTAGACGCTAATCATTATTTTTCAATGCAGCAGCCATTTTCACATAAAATAGTAGGTAAAGACAGGTGTTACCCATCATATTAATTAGGCACTTGTATCTAAATAGGGCAGACCTTCATTAACATCATTAGTAACACATGTTTATCCATATTTCATATTAAAATAGCTGCTGTGAAATAGGCCTGTTATATGTTATTCAGTCACCCCTAACCAGCTCTCTGTGTTATTCCACCTCCAACCTGAACGCTGTGGCATTCACCCCTGTAACCAGCTGTTACTGTCTGTCTGTGTGGCTGCGTCTTGCGTGCTCGGGGTCTTCTTCTTTGCTGTGTGGGCGAGGTTATAAATAAGAGGCTGAAGGTTTAGGAGTGCGTGTGTGTTGTTTAACCAGCTGCCGTGGAGGTTTGTTTGTCTCCTCTGAGTGCAGGTGTACTCCCCGGCCTGGCCTCTAGATGCTGTTCTCGGGCCTGTTTCAAGGTTTTTCACCACCCTGTAAGCGCTTAACCACCTGGCTTCCATCTCAAGGGTTTCATTTTGTTTGCGTTGGGTCAGCGTCACCTGCCTCGTGTGTTTAAGCTCTGTGTGTGTCTTTGTACCACTTTGTGGCATTTGTTCTTCAAGTATTTCCAAGAAAAGCAGAAATAAGCTTCAGATGTGATGCACTCTCGTTTGCTTTATTTGTATTATATATTAGAATGATGTTCAGGTTTGCAAACTGTTCTTTATTATTACGATGACATGTAGAGATCTAGATTTTGGAGGATTTTCTCCTGAGTGAGTGCTGGATCCAGAATGAGAAAACATTTCCTGAGAATACTAACCTATATTTTGAGGTTTTTATGCTATTTCTGATCTTTGGGCATTTGAGATAAATTATACCCTATAAACATGTATGCGTGTGCTGGGATCAACAAAGAGGAGCATGGAAAAGTTCCCTCATCTTTACAGGGCAGACCACCAGCAGTTACAGTCACATACGTTTAGATTTAAATATTGACAGCTCAACATGCACGGTGTTTAACAGGGGCTGGGTGTTTTAATCACACACATTAGTGGCAGGGCAAATATCATGTGGCTATATTTATATCACTTCCTCCTGCAATAATTGGGTGCCAGATATCAGTAATTTTTTAATTATAATGATACTACACAAATGCACACACTATAAATATATAATTCCTGCTTTTTGCCTTCTTATTGTGTTTGTATCATTGCGACTTAGTCTGTGATTTAGCCGACAGTGACAGTGTTCATATGGGTTTTCTCCCAATTGCTGGCATTAACAATGACATCATTTAAAAATAATCCTCCTTATATGTTATTTGATTATAAGAAAGAACTGAACAACAATCATGATGAAATCACACCATGCATACAATTACAGAACATGTACACAATGGTTTGCAGCTAAAAACATGTCAATATAAAGGCAGAACAAGAAAATTACAAAAAGAGGGTTTAAAATTATTTCCTTCAGTTCTTTCTTTACCCTAAGGATGTCAGACTAAGGCCAGGAATTTACCTTTAAGTAAATCTCATGAGTTAACAAAACATGCAGATTTACAGATGATATATAATATACTGTCTATATTTTAATATAATTTACACTTCTGTGGTCTCTTACCAAGACAGACCAGATCGGTACCACGCTTGTGTAGCAGTCAGCTGCGGTTTGGCACAGTGTGGGGTGGAAAATTAGCAGAAAAATTAAAAGAATTCATCCTTTTGATTTTGTCCAGTAACGACAAACGATTGCATCAAGTGCATAAAGTATTTCTTTGCAGACGCATCAGAAAAATGCACAACAGGAAAGTGTCCTTCTGCCATCTCAGCCGTATTTTGACGATAATGTCAAGTCAGCCTATGTTGGCTTGACATTAAAAGTCAGCATTGTATGTGAATCATGAGGAAGTCAGCATTAGAGTGAGCTTAGGAGACATGCACCTGCATGACTAAATGTAAAATCCATAAAACCTTGCCAGCAGGCCTAAGTTAGGTCAAGGCTGTGAATTGATTTTCATTGTTTTGCTAACAGACCAGAAATTGGGAATATGAATCACTTTAACTTAAAACTTAACACTTAGGATTATTGCTCCCTTTTTCTTATGTGTGTGAGTTTTTTTAATTGCTTTAGTGTTCTTCATTGATCATATTCTTAACTGGCCCAGCTTCTTATGCCTCGTGTTTCAGTCTCACATGCAGATGCACATAATTCCATGAAAAACAATAAGTTTACAATAAGACACTAACACCACTAACAGCTCCCGGTAATTGATTTTATTTCATGGTGACTGCCAGGGTCAGCTCCAGAGGAGGCTGTGGGGGGGGGGTGTCACATAGTCAGTGGGATGACAAGAAGAGTGAAGTCCCCCACTGGGTCACTCTGTCTCAACTCAGGTCTTTAGTTCAACATTTTGCTCATACAACGTTAGCGTGGCTGGGGTGCTCTATTATTAGCATCCAGTAGAACATAGACCAGTTTCTTTTTTTTCATTACAAGGGGGTCACAACAGTACAAAACCTGCGCTCATGTCGAGCCTGTCTGCACCCGTGCAAAGCTGGTCAGTGTATGTTGAGGTTTTTCCTCCAACATACATATAGGGCCCGCTGTACCAAAAAGAACTGGCTGACAACTAGAAATGCACGAGGACTCAAGTATTAAAGTACTTACTAAGGTAAGCACAATCCCCAAAAACATCTCTCTTTAGAAGCCTTTGTGATTAAACAATAAATACAAAGAAAGTGAAATAAGTTATTGGGATTTCAGCTTGTAAAGACATTGGGATTTATTTTGGACTCCAATGGTTTATGTTTCGGATACTTCATCTTAAGGGTTTTCACTTTGGATTCAAGAATCTGTTTTGTGGTTAAGTGAACTTTTGCAGCCGATAACCATAGGGTTTCTTTCCAGTTTGTTACTGCTCCACAACCACAGATTACAGATGGGAAAACACCCAAACAGGAATGAAAGCAGTATCTGAATGTGACTTCAGGCTCATTTAAAAATATTTTCTTTTCTTTTTTCTTTTCTTTTTTCTTTTTTTCTTTTCTTTTTTTCTTTTTTTTTTTTTTTTTTTTTTTTTCCTTTCCCTTCCCTCCCTCTCCCCCTCTCCCTTTCTTTTCTTTTCTCTCTTTTCTTTCTTTTTTTTTTCTTTTCTTTTTTGAGGAAGCAAGCAGAGCCTTTTTTTCTTAATTGAAATTTTTTCATGAAATTTCTGAGATAATTATCTTGTTACGTCAAGTGAATGCACTACGCTCCCGTACTCCCAAAAGAGCACTCAGTGTAAAAAAACTAAACTTTAGTTCAGCAGCTGACTAAATCTTCTTCAGCCGCTCTTATGGGATTCCCCACTCTTGAAAAGCTTGTGCTATAAGCCACCAAAGTTTAAGAAACTGAGGCAGACATCTGATTACCACACTTCCATTTATGTGAACTTCTGTTCAGCCTGGCCCTGACTTGCTCAGTGGAGGAAATGCACCTCCAGTGATGTTAACTGCTTTACAGAATGGTAATAGAGGTGCTAGCTGCCTGAGCCAGAGCCTGGGACCATGCATGCTTGAAGTGCTGAGGATACTGGAGGCAAAAATAGAAACCTAAAGCTTGAGGTGCATTTGTTTCCATCTCTGATTGGGATATAGCAGCTTCTAAGCACTCCATTCCATTATGAACACACACACAGACACCTTTTTAAAAAAATGCACATGGGCAGCACTGCTTCCAAATACAGTAATGCAGCATTACATTTGGAGTGACAGGCTTGTTTTAATTGTTCATTTTTATATATTGCAGCTGTTAATATTGCACAGACATTCGCAGTGAGAATGACTAGAAAGCTGTCAGGCTAAACCAAATACAAGGTGCAAATGCTTTTTGTGGGACATTTATCCCATGTGAGATGTCAGACAGTAAGCCTTGAATATCCAGGCTGCATATTTACTATAAACTGTGAGAGTCTACAAAATGAATAAATATGTGAAAGATTTGACCCAGGAAAATTACTAAAAGGATTTATGCAGAAATTTGGTAATACGAATGTGTGCAGGTGGCTCGTAAAGCTCCTGTTTTATGTCTAGATTGGGTACTACATGATTCAGCCATGGCCAGATGTCTCACTTTAATTTAATGAGAAAATAATTAGATATTTGATATTCAAGATAGCATCTGAAAGCAAACCAACCAAGGGTATCTTTGTCTAATCAGAAGGCTTAACACTGGGTTTTGATCAAAGTAGGGAGCTCTTTCCCTTCTACTACTGGCAGTCTGAAATGAGGCCTGTCTCAGGCTTTTGAATATTTACTATTTAGACTAAGATTGAAACAAATCATTTTCATTATTACTAAACTGATGTGTGAAGATTGCATGTCCTAATTAGAGTACGAAGTGAATTAATCACATTAAATGTTTAGTCAGACCAACAGCCTCAAACCAAAACACATTGAACTCACTGATACATTAAATAAACTTTTATTACTTTAAAGTTTCTACAAGGCTGCACACACGTGCACGCATACGTGCACGTACACATGCACGCACACATGCATTCAATGCAGAATTTATTAAGAGCGGAGTCGGTTCTGTGCTCAGATTTCTAATTCACAGTAATGCACTGACAAAGGAGCACAGGACGATGGGAGAGATTCAGGATTAAGTAAAATGCCCTATTTATAATATGTATGCTGCATGAGTGGAGTAAGGAGGGGATTTTGAGAGAGAGATAGAGAGAGAAAGGGGGGGAGACCGAAAGATAAGGACAAGGGCAACGAGGCCTTGGTTGCGACCAGTTGAATCAACAGCTTCTCTCCTCTGGCTAGGACATGCTCACTCTGCTCAAGCCTAATACCACAGACGTGCTGTCATACACTAACACACATTTTTTTTCATCCCTCTCCCCCTCCCTGGCGCTTTTCTTCCCTATTCTGCCTCTATCTCTTTCTGTGTCCCTTTGTGACTTTGCACATTTGCCTCGTCTCCCAGTAGAGTCGTGCATTAATGGTGCCAGGAGGAGGACCAGAGGGAGGGAGAGACAGAGAGCGAGAGACAGAGCAAGGGGTAGATCATGAGCACAACAATGATAGCTCAAATGTACGAAAGAAATGAAAACAGAACATCACAACACACGGGCTCGATCTGCTGAAGTTAAAGCAGAGGGCACGCTGCACTCCGATACGCTATGATGAGCAAGCCGTTTGGTTGCAGGGTAAGATACAGCTGAGGTTTCCTTATACTCTTGTGAGTGCATGTTGGCAGTGTATGTATGCAGCTGCATACATGAGGTTTGAATGTTTTTAAAGATTGCACCCTGCTTTTCAATTAATTTGATCATATAAAATTAATAATGAACTCTTCCGCTTAATTTAGGTATGAAGCCAAATTGCTAAAAAATGAAAAGCATTGTCACATGTGAGGGTTTGTTGCTTCTCTTTGCTTTCTAAAACTTTGAATTTAATATGTACGATTTCTGATAAGCACTTTTATGACCTTTAGGAAATTTGTGTGGCACTTTATATGAAAGGAATTTTAAAATACACTAATCATATTATTTAGGAGTTATTTTTTAATGTTAATGTATTTAATAAAAATGCTATTTGTATTGAAAAAAGTAAACTGAATATTGTTAATGAAACACAAACAGCTGAAAAAGAAGCTTAATATCATATACTCACATCCACTTTCAGTGCAAATATCTCATCAGCCAATCACATGGCAGTAACTCAATGCATTTAGGCATGGAGACATGGTAAAGATGGCTGCTGGAGATCAAACTGAGCATCAGAACAGTGAAGAAAGGTGATTTAAGTGGCTTTGAACATGGCATGGTTGTTGGTCTGAGTGTTTCAGAAACTGCTGAGCTACTGGGATTTTCCCAGGTAAACCCATCTCTAGGGTTTATGGAGAATGGTCCAAAAAAGAGAAATATCCAGTGAGCCGTGGGTCTCTGAGTGAAAATGCCTTCTTGACGCCAGAGGTCAGGAGAATGACCAGACTGCTTCGAGCTGATAGGATCAAGTTATGCAGAAGAGCATCTCTGATTGCATAAAATGTCAAACCTTGAAGCAGATGGGCTACAGCAGCAGAAGACCACACCAGGAGCCACTCCTGTCAGCTAAGAATGAGAAACTGAGGCTACAGTTCACACAGGCTCACCATCACTGGACACTAGAAGACTGGAAAAATGTTGCCTGTTCTGATGAGTCTCAATTTCTGCTGTGACATTTAGGATGGTAGGGTCCGAATTTGGCATAAACAACTTGAAAGCACAGATTCATCCTGCTGTGTATCAGTAGTTCAGGCTGGTGGTGGTGGTGGTGCAGCTGGCAAATCTGCAGCAACTATGTGATGCTATCATAACAATATGGACCAAAATGTTTCCAGCACTTTGTTAAATTTGTGCCATGAGAATTAAGGTAGTTCTGAAGGCAATTCCAGTACTATCAAGGTGTAACTAATGAAGTGGCCAGTGAGTGTAAAATAAACTCACTTAAAATGTCCTTTGTCTGTGCTGCATGCTAATTGTAACCTAGGTTGTGGCCTTTTGATAAAGCGAGTCAAGTGCTGAAAAAAGGAATGTACTGCGTCACACTCTGGGTCAGAGAGAGCAAAATCTCACTGTCAGTCTGTCTCTCTCTGTCACTTTTTGTCTCAGCTTTGACAGCAGGTCAGACATAGAGACACAAGATATTCTTGCTTCTGGTTCCCAACAGCTGCTGCCTGTATGGTGTGTCACCCAGTAGCATTGGCTTTTCCATTTGAACACTTTTTCTTTCTTTCTCATGTCCTCCCTGTTCTCTGGCTCCTCTCTAGTTTCAACTCCCCTCAACAAAATATCTTAATACTTTTTCAGGATGAAGATCCTCAATGTAAACTGTGATTTGAGGTGTGATTTACCTAAAAATGCTATAATATGATGTTTTAAATCATCCATTAGTCCCAGCATCTCAAAGAACATTCATTGCTGTCTTCTGTCCTTGTTACAGTAAATGATATAAATAAGCAGGTATTCCTCTTCTCTTCCTACCTTTTTCATGTTCACATTGTCACATCCCATCTCGGAGTTTGTCCTTGGGATGATGATGATGTGATACATGGAGTTAGGCAGTGATGATGTTGCAGCCACAGTGGCAGAACTGAGTACTTAAACCTGTAGCTTTGATCATGTATGCCAGCTGGTTAGCCTTCTGGGGAGCTGCTGATTCCCTCCTGATTTAAGAGTCTGCTCAGCATGCTGATAAGTGAACTGTTTTCTAGAGCTGTGGTAGTATTAAGAAATTTGAATTTATTTTTAGTCTGCATAGTCATAAAGACATTGCAGTTTCTCAAAAGATAAGCTGGAAGCCCCACCAGCGTCTTATTATTGATCTCAGTGTTTTTTTTTACTGTATCAGTATGTATTAAAAACATTATGTCCAGTTTAATGTTTTCAAGAGCTATTGGGTTTATCTTAAAATAAAATACTAATACTGATACTACTACTATGAATAACTAATGAAAAACTGTTTTTGTCCATTTTATCATAGGACTCCCATGAATTTCCTAGATTTGTGGTTTAATCTTGATGATAAGCAATAGATAATTAATCTTAACAGGATTCTTCACCAATAAAAAAACAAAACAAAACAAAAACAACCAAAGACTTCACGCTAAATTTTTTCTTGAGAGAGATAGCTTTTAGTCAGTCTCTGTGAGAACCTCCATAAGTCTATTTTCACACACACACACACACACACACTCTCTCTCTCTCTCTCTCTCTCTCTCTCTCTCTCTCTCCTCTCTCTCTCTCTTTCTCTTGTCATTTAGTTTCAGCTTGTGGCATCCAAGGATCATGTTCCTCTTTGGCACTATAAGCCAATTATGACTGTGATATTGAGCCCCTGTCTCGCTCTTGTTTTTTCTGTGTGTGTGTGTGTGTGTGTGTGTGTGTGTGTGTGTGTGTGTGTGTGTGTGTGTGTCATAACATGCCACAGAGAAAACTAGGAAACAGCACTTGCACTTGCACTGACTGCTTTGCTCCCTCTCTCACCACTCCTCGTGTTTGGTCGTGCTTCCTCATTCAGACCAACCTGGAACATGATGGCCAGCCCTTGAGGTGCTGCAAGAGGGGAGAGAAGAAACACACAGAGAGAAAAACAGACACAGAAAGCACAGTGTGCACAGAGAGAGAGGGAGAGGGAGAGATAACAGGACAAATCACAGACTGTGTATGGACCAGCTGAACACTTGACCAATGCTCATCCAGCTTGCTTGAGGTTGTCCTGAGCCACTCAGCTGTGAACGAGTAATGAGTGTGTGAGCCGAATGGATTTCATTTTGGTTCAGCAGCCAGCGAGCAGGAGCAGCAGCTTTGTAGATGATTCTCACTCCTTTTGGATTATCTCAGAAAATGCCGCTGTTGTGACAATTGGAAAAGGCAGCACGCAGAAAGGAAGATGGTAATGTGAGAGTCTGCTGTGTGTGCTGTTTTGAACCCAGAGTGAACATTTTTGCCTGTTTGGTCTTTAGCGGTCAATTGCAAAAGCTGCCAACGCTTTATAGTGTAGAATTAATCTTAAATGACATGTTTTCTGTACTTTACCTAAATATCAGTTTGTCATTTATCAAATAAAATGATGAACGGAAGTTGGTTCCAGATTTTAAAATGTGCTGTTTCTGCTGCTTTCCTCTTTTTTTCACTTGTAAATCTTTGGATTAGAAATTGCTGATCAACTGATTTAATGAACTAAATGATGACTGTTAGTATCTTACCCTTTTTAACAAAGTTGAAATGAAACACATGCAGTTTTCTTTCCTAATACATAGAAAGCATGACAGGTCTCTCATATTTATTATGTCCTGACAGTTACCCCTTTATGCTGTAACATGCATGTACACTGACTGTGTAAAATACAGCATAGCTTCCATAGCTCATACTGACTGCTGCTCTGCCACCATGTTTTGACTCAAGGTGAAGGTCTCAGGTTACTGAGCATTAAGGCAGATTTCACAAACCAGCCACTGTATCTGCCTCCTTCCACACAATGGTATGTGAGAAGTGAGTCATGCAAGCACTGGGAAACAAGACAACAGATCTTTTAGCCTCAGAGGTGTGATGGTACAGAGACAAAGAATGGATTTTAATTTAGAGTTAAACACTTTCTCTTCAGAGTTAGTCTCAGCTTGTATGTCTTAATGCAGAAGTGAATGAATGAGTGTATTTTCTCTGTGTTGTCACGTCTACCTGGGCTGCAGAAAAGGGTGTGCCCAGTTTCTAAACTGGATTTAGTTTGGCACAGACCTACTGCTCCGATGTCATGCAGAAAGGTGAATTTTAAAATGCCCGCCCAGCTCTCTTGTAGGTTTTATTTGGCAGGACTCTGCATATGTCTGTGTGTGTGTATGTGTGTGTGTCTATCACAGTGATTTTTTCCCGCCCTCTTTCCTGCATTTTTGCCATGTCGCTGAAACCAGAGTCCAATAACCCGTCTATTCCTGTTTAAGGAGTGACCTCAATGTTTGGGTATTTGTTCCTGTGTTGACCAGGTTGCACAGAGCATCTTTTTTCTCTCAGCAGAAAGACCTCTTGTCCTGTCCCAGTGATTCAATGGAAAATACGTAACAGTCAGTTCAACAACTCTGTTTACAAAACTACAAATCAGCACTTCGCCCTTTACCTGGGTAGCCCACTCGCATGTGCTGCTTTGGCTAAAAACACAAAAACATTACTGATGATACTAAAAGACTTTTCCACTAACTCACAGAATCTTTGAGTTGGCTGAGCTAACACACGTTAACCCTAATTTGCCTGGACATCTTTGAATGGACTAAAAAAAATCTGATAAAGTCCTTTTTTAGTCTTCTGATATTTGTTCTGCATATGTTAAAGTAATTTTGAGGTTTAATTTGACAGATTTAAAAGATCTGGCATCATGCGTTTTAATGTTCGGCCTGATTAGTGTGAATGAGTGTGGTTCATCTGTGTTTTCACCTGTTTTTCCCGTATCTAAGTGGTCATTTCTGGATGTTTGTTATGAAATCTTCTGGTATGAGTTACATTAAGCGCAGCTGTGAGCTAATTACAGATGAGTCGAGTGTGTCAGTGAAAGCTAAGCCACACTTTGATATAATAACACGGCTCGTTCACACGCAGTGCAGACACGTCGACTCACCCGTGATGAGTTTAAGGACGTGCTTAAAGTCTCACCTCATTCATAAACCCCTGACGTGTTTTTAATGACTTAAACACAGGTCTCGCTGCCTTCTGACTGCTACTTTACAGCCACCTTCAAACCATCCTGCTGATCAAGGCTATCATGATTGGTGTTTGCCTTCCGCAAGGTCCGATTTGCTGATCCTGCTGAAGCTGCTAAATATAATGTCTGGGCAGCTCAATGCCGTAGTGGTCATGTATAGCAATTCTTGTTTTTTGTCTGACCCCTGGTGTAATTTGGTTTGTGTTTCTGCTCAGGTGTGTTGAGGTGGAAAGGAACAATATGTCATACTGGGTAAAAGAACCTGGATTTAAAAAAAAAGTTTGTGACTTTCTTTGTACCTTTTAGTCTAAATTCTAAAGGTGCAGCTTTTAGGCTAAGAGGTACAACGCACTACCTATTAGGTGCATCCATTTACTCAAAAAAGTAAGGCTGTTCTGACAAAAGATGGAATTTGGTACCTTTTCTCTGAGTAAACTCTTTTTCTGCTTTAGATTTCCAAGCTGTAAATAGCATCAGATGGTGAATTATTAATGCAAACAAATGTTCTAAAAAAAAATAAGAGATGCTTCTGTGCAGCAGGAATAACGTTATTATATGGAGACAACAGTCCAGAGCTGCTACAGTCTGTGAGCATCCTAATATAAACAAAATAATAATAAAATAATAAATAACACTGTTGTTAGCCAAGACTTTAGTCAGATTTACATTTGTCTGTAATTTCAAATGTAAACATTGTCTAGAGTCACAAAGAATGAAAAACACAAAAAAGGTAATTTAACAAAAGCATTTCAGTGAAATAAAAAAATATGTAAAAAATAGGATAAGTGTAAGAGAATGGCTGGCTGGCTGGTTATAATAATGCTAAATGAATTCAGTTATGAAGGGTGAGTGAACCAATTTTACAGACTTGCAGGTGTAGCTCACTGCTAAAAGACACTCTTTAAAAAAGTGGCAAATGTTGGTTTAGTCTCATCATTAAAGAAGCTTCTCTTTCACAGGAAACTGTTTTTATGGGGAGACTATTCATGACCTCACATTTTGTCCCATGCCTGGTTTGAGCTCCATCGATTGTTCCGTGGTGTGTCACTGCACAGCTTCTGTGTCAGGGCTAATCTATTTACAGCACAATTGAATTGTCCTCAAAATGACAAAATATGTCAGGTTGTCTGACTTTAAAAGTGTTTTCTGGCCAGCCCACGTGTTTCTGAGAGCTGTCATCATTCACCAGTTTGTTATTTTGAGTGAATGGCTCAACAGAGCTGCAGACTGAACACACTCCACTTTATCATAGTGCTGTGACGTGAGCGAGGGAGTCCTTCCTGCTGAGAAGAAGCACACAGAAAGCACACAGTTACATGAAGTGCAAAGATCCAAAAAAAAAGATTTTCCCTCCTGTTGGATGACCAGATAGACAGAATTCAGCTGTCTATCAGGTGCGATATTTAGCAAAAATATTAAGACAGAGAGTTTGACATTTCTAAAATTAAGAATGCTGAGGAGACTTTTGGTTTGTGAAACTTTTGCAAAAGCTTTTTGTTGAGCACAAGTATAATAAATACAAATAATAAGCTGTTAATTCTCCACAGCAAGTCAGAGACCATATTCAGGAGAACATGACTATGATGACAATAAGAATTTACTGACCGCGATTTCTCACTGATTCAGCGTCTAGCATCACTCTCAGCTTTGCCCTCTACTGAGGCGTAACAGGAGGATACTTTCAGCTAACCCAGATGTCTTCTCCAAAGAGCAGAACTCAGAAAATTTCAGTGATTTGTGCTACAGAAGGTGAAGGGACATGGTAAATAATATATAATAAAACATAACTATTATGAAGTATAATAAAGTTATGCAGTAATTCCATGTAGATGTAGTTAACTGAGCTGTCAAATTTTGATTTAATCTTTACTGTGAAAGAAATCCTGCTTAAATGATTTCTTGGCAGCTATATTGCATGAATATGTCACACTATATCCATCTGCAGTAACGTGAACAGTTAAAAATAGCGCATTAGCCGTGAGCGGAGACACAGGTGACTTGTTCTGATTGTTATTTTCACCTGTGTTCAGGTAGTTCAACTTTCAAGTCCATCTGAAAAAATATATGTTTTGTCAAATGCATAAGCCTCTTAAAAAAACATAATTTTGTAATGCCTGCAGAAGCTGTAATAATGAACTGGAATGAAGGAGAAGACAAAAATCCATATTTGTCCCACAGCACTTCTTAGTGCCAAACCATTTTTTAAATAGCTTGTGTAATCCAGAAGAGAATCTGTGTATATCAGAAAAACTGCAGACATAAACACAGGAAATTGATTCTTTTAGTGCTTATTTAGAGGTCATGTCAGTGCCTGCAGAGACTTTGAAGTTTTGCCAAATTAAGAGTGGCTGTGCTTGTTGGGATTCACAGAGTTCTCAGGCTCTTTGTTTGTATAATTTCACAAAAACTGAATATCTGAATGGTATGAGGCGTAATTGTGTTAATAAGAAGAAAAGATGTAAATAAATTTTCCATGGAAGCTAACATTCATAAAATTCAACATTTTGCCTGTTTATTTTCTGTTTCTGTTTCCCCTAACGTCATCGTCCTGAATTCAAGAATAAATATCTGTGGATGTTTTCATTCTTTCCAAGAAATTATTTGTTCATATCAGTGACGAGGAATAATAGAAATTAATAAACTGGGTTTTCATACAGTGGCACATTGTCCTCGGTTCATATCCAACTGGGGACCTTTGGTGCATTTTATTCCCTTGTCCTACATTTCCTGTCACTTGCCACCAGATACAATCATTAAAATAGAAGCACATGCACCACAGAAATGTATTAAGTCACCATGCATGCTTTCCTTTTTCATTGTTAAGTATTTTCTTCTTGTCCAGGCAGGAACCTCCGTGACAGCAGGAATGTTCAAGGACTATTTCTGTTTCATAATGATACTGGACAGAAATATTCAAACTGTCCTCAGCTCCAGCACTGGGACATCTTATCCACAGTAATGTGAGCATCGTCATTTATTTCAGTGGCTGGGTGAGAAAGCTCTGGGTGTTTATATAGAGCTGTGTGAATCTGCAGCAACAGTGAGCCAGCCTGTGCAGTCCTCTCATATGTGGCATACTGGAGGCAGACTAACCAGTAAACACAGATTAAAAACACACATTAAAAAAATCATCTAAATGTGCATCTTTGTTGGCGCACATGCACTGGTGGTTTTTACTCTTCACCGTCGGCGTCACTCAGCAGTGTACAGCTTGTTAGCCTAGGCTGCCCTTTGCCAAGAACCATCGGCCTAAATGTAGACCTGACTGGTATCATTTAAGAGTTGATGAAGTGAATGGTCTTTGCTTGGTGATTAAGATTGGAAAACTTTTCATTTAAAATTTATGAGCTATGAGCTGAGTTTGTTTGCATTTCATAAAGAGCTTCTGAGTCTGCAGCCATCCACATCCTGCTCTCATTTAACAGCCGCAGCCACTTTTAATAACACCCGTCTTCTCCTTTTGTTTCTTTTTATCACAGTTGTGTTGTGTCCCAGCGGGATGTGTCAGACCAAATAGCTCTGAGTCACAGGGTTGTTTCTGAAGCTGTAGGCGCTAAGGACTGGTGGGGATTGCAGCGTTCCTTGGATGATAATGTAAGGGGATGAGATGAAGAGGGTGAATGGACACATGGAAGATGAGAGCAGGCAGCAAATCTTTGGGCACATTATGCACAGAAGACAGAAAGTCACTTTTTAGAGGATGCAAATGTGGATCCTTAAAAGTTTTAAGGGCATCTGAAGACCACGAATGCTGCATAGTCCTTCACAGAAGTACCAAGAAAAAGATGCACTGCACATGTTGCAGTGAGCAAAGTATCAGTGTCAGAGGCACTAATTCATCACACCCAAACACACTCTTCTCTGTTTCCATCTCTGCTTATCCATGTCTGTGACTACAGCTTTGAATTCTCGAGTTGAGTAGAACATAATTTTAATGAGAGCATGCAGTACAGAGTGTATTTTACATTCTAGTTTGCCCTTCTTGTAGCCATACAACACCCCCCCCCCCCCCCCTCCCCAGGGACTCAGTTGTGCATGCATGTATACACTGTATATTAACCCCAGAGGTCTGCTGCTGTGGCCTTTGCTGATCTAAATAAAGCAGGGCCTAAAAGTGGGTAGTGGGCCATGAGTTCGGGTCAAAGGGAATGTGAAACCATAAACCAGGAGACTAGTGAGCCCTGGGACCAGCCATCACACACTATGTTTACTTGGGTGTTTGTTGGCCATTGATTAGTGTGAAGCGTTTGTGTGTTTGTGAAGCTGTTCTTTGTCATGTCTTGAGGCTGAGGACAAGGCTGCATAATTTACTGCGAGACAACCAGCAGATGAAAGCAACTGAGCCCTGCTTTGCTGTTGTTTAGTATTACTATACACTGCAGGGGATTTGAGTAAATGTTTTATGTGGTCGGCATAAAATCACAGTTTTGATAATTAGTTGAGTGTCAGAATATTAATCTTCAATTTTCTTTTTCTTTTTAAATTGATAATAAAACACTGTATGACTGCAGTAATTTATCCGTGTCATAAGGTGCAAGTTCTAAGCAGCTGAATGAATATATGTGAAAATGTTGGAGGACAGTAGAGTGAGCGATTTATTTATGTCATCAATTACATCATGATGCAATTCAGGAAATCAGTGGGGTGAAGTTTAAGTCGCTGGGAAGTAACAGCTGTATATTTGTGCTCTCTCTTGTGTATTCAGAACTTTGATTCTCTAGAGGGCTCCATCCAGAACCTTCTGTCTGTGCTGTACCCGCCCTTTGAGGCCACCGCCCCCACACTTCTCAGCCAGCTCTTCCAAATCATCGACAGTCATTATCAGGGAGATGCTCTGCGGGGCTTGCTGGACTTTCTGGTCCCAGCCAAGCACATCTTAGACACCGTGCAGCAGGCTGCATGTGTAAGTCATTGTTTTGTACTTTTACAGTGTCATGCTAAGCTAAAGAGGCATACATGTCCAATCAGCACTTTTATTATTATGAAGCATCGCTACCCTAAGATATCTACAGAATATTAAGTACATTTCTTTCTGTCATCCATGTTCTATCCCCTTTAGGCTCAGTACTCTGGTGTGCTTTTCGTCTGTGAGGGCTGGCCTCTGTGCTTATGTGACCAAATTGTCATCCACCTTTCTCCCATCAACCCAGTGCTACTTCAGCCGGGTGATTTTTATCTCCAGGTGGCACCATTCTGTGACCAATCAGCTCGCATTGTGGTCTGCAGCCTCCTGGAAGACGAGGACTTAAGGGCAGAAGTAGTCGAGGAAACCCCAATCCCTGAAACCTCCTATCCTTGTATATTCAGCCTTGACTGGTTAGATGAGATCAACAACGGCCGCCAGGGAACGCCCCTCAGCCAGTGCCTGCTCACCACAGAGCAAGGTGTGGTGAGGCTACCATGGGAACGGGTGGCTGTGCCTGAATTTGTGGATGTGCCACAGAGTGCTGGGAGTAGTATGGCATCTGCACCTCCCTCATATCCTCCTTTACGACCTCCGCTTCCTCTCCTTTCACCTATTCCTAATTCTTCATCTGATGAATCATTACCTCTAAGTCCCTCAAAGGAATCTGTACTTAAACCTTTTCCTTTAACCATTCAAAATTCACAACCCTCTGCCTTCTCTGTGGAGACAAGAATATGTCCAGCAAAGCACGGCATTGCTGTGTCACTTTGCCTGGTGGACGCTGGTGCTGCTTCTTCGTCAAGGCTGGTCAAAGTTAAAGAGACTGAATCAGAGCCTAAGCCTGTAGGCTGGGTGTCCCCTAATACGTGGAACAGCCGCTTTACTGGGACAAATACAAATACAGGCACAAAAACAAGCACTGTTTCAGATACGTGCACCCCTGGAAGTGGTGATCTAATTGTATGCAAAGGTGAGGACAAGGGTATTACTGTTTCTGAAAACACAAACCAAGATAAAGTTAAAGATAAAAACCTTCAGGATACCAGCAGAGGTGAGACAACAGCCCACGTTGGTGCAGAAGGGGAGTATATTGACATACTGCAGGCCACTATGCTTTTTGGTAACGCTCAGTTACTTAAAGAAGAAAAACAGAAATCAGAAGTGCAAATCCAACCATACACACCAATTCAAGGACAAATGCAAAGATATCCACAGAGACCCACACAAATCCAGCCACATGCACAAATGGAGTCGCATAGGCAAGCACAAAGACAGATGGCAACACAGATCCCACCTCCCACACAGCCACAAACACATGTCCAGTTACCTGCAAAACCTCAAACACAAAGTCATTCTAGGCCCAACATGTCTGCAGAAAAAGGACCTCTAGCCACTTTCAATCATTCCCAGCCACACCACCCTCACTCTGACTTCACTGATTCCTCTGAGTGTGTCCGCACTGTCCGTTTCTCAGAGAAACCCTGTACACCATGCATGAGAAGAAAACAGGGCGGAAAGGTTTCTAGGGCTCAAGAGCTGAGATGTCGATACAGGGACTCCTACCAGGCTGCGTTACAAAATCCTGTCGCCTTTGGAAGGGAGAAAGAGAGGGGAGATGCGTTAGCTGTGGTGGAGGAAGATGGTGATTTCTCAGTGTGTAATAACAGACAGGGGCCACTTGAAACTAAAACAAGGGATCCATGTGCTAATGTGCAAAGAATGCTTTGTGAGCCTGGGATGCAAAACCACCCTCCTTCCTCTGTCACTGAATCTGTCTGTAAGGAATCAGGAGAATATAACACAGTTCCATGTTGGAAACCAGGAGATGCAAACATCACTTCCAGGGGAATAGATGCTTTACACTTTGGTGAGCTACCAGAGCAGACAAATGATAGGACCACTGTGCCATTTTGGGACCACAAGATGTAAAATCTGCCAAATCTTATGGCAGTACACACAATGTGAATGGAACACAGATGGCCAACGCTAAAGCTCTGTCAAGCTCAAATGGTACCAGACAGTCACATGTCTCCACCAAACACTGTGGATTACCATTTAGTTCTAATGAAATTTCTGGGATGCACATGACCCTCAAACCCTGCGAGCAGCTGCAAAGCAGAACTAATTCTGCAGGGACGTCCTTCACTGCATCACAAAACGGACAAGCATGCATATCAGATAGAAGGTGTTCATCCCTCTCCACCGCTGTGGTGGACACCTCAGAGAAGTGTGAACTGGTTATTGTTGATGGTAAAAATGTCAGGAGAAGAGAAAATACTGACTCCTGTGCAGAGATTCCCCAGCTGCATGTGGTTAAATGTAAAAACAGCACCGCCTTCCGATTAGTTTCACCAAAGCTCAACAGGAGGAAGATGGTTGTTCCAGGTACAGGGTCAAGCCATTCTTGTCACATTTTTATTTTTACAATAGAGCTTTGCTGTTGCTGTTGTTGTCGCTGTTGTTGATAGGTAAATTTAATTTTATTTCCAAACTTTCTTCAGATGGTGCTCAGCTTGGAAGCACTTCAGTAACTAGCAGAAATAGCCATCAAACACCGAACCCATCACAGACAGATACACCTCTAGTGGCAGAGAAACAGAAGACATCCCAGCCTCCCTCTGCTCGTCCTAGACCTGACCACTTACCCCTAGGATCTCCAGACCCCGGAGCCCACCCCCTCTATCTGGGAGTAGCATCTCTCACAGGTAACTAATTTGAAATACAGTTAATAAGATCAGCACCTGGTCATTATAATCCATGTGCACAGATTGGCGAATTAGCTTCGGACATTATTGCCCTTTCTCACATACTGCACTACAGCACACTCAGTAGCTGTGGCTTCAGTGGACTGCTGGGTGCAGTTACACATCGCTGCACCTCTGTTGGAGTCTAGAAAAGTTCAGGGCTGCAGTGCATGTGTAAAAACATCAATATAAAATTCTCCACTGTGCACAAAAGGGCATCGTGCAAAAATAGCATCTATGCTGCTCTGTTATGTAATGTATGTCAGTATTTCAGTGTAAGAGTTTGTTTCTATGATTTTCTTTCTTTAAGAAGAATAAAGATGGCTATTTAATTGTCTTTCCTCTCATATAGAACATTTATTTTTTTGTCTTGCTGTAAAACTCACTTATCATTGTGTATGACTTGGTGGCACCTAACAGTGAAATTTCAGAATTTAACCAACAAAATTCAACAGAAAAATGTGAATGACCCTGTTTAGTCTTTGTTTGTATGTTGGGCTGCTGCAGAAACATGTGGGTGCAATGAGGTGGACTCCTCATGTAGATGTGAAGCTCATTCTAAGCTAGCAAAGCACATTGACTTTTAGTTACACCAATGAAATCATAAATATGAATACTACTGCTTAATCTATTACTGCTAATAGAAGCCCCTAAATCCTTTGCACTTGTCCTTTAACTTTAATTGTGACCCTCTGGTTGCTCCTCTTTTCTATTTGTTGCTCTGTTTTTCTGTTTCCTATTCTTTGGTCCTTGTACTCACCACTGTTGCTATCAGATAGTGTAGTCTCACTGCTTTTGTCAGTTACAATATTATTTGGCATTCAGTGACACAATAAAGGAAAGTTTCTCTCTCTTTCAAACTTTTGAAAATGCATCAGCTGGTTTGTGCAAATCCTCATGAGCAGAAAACTTTTTTTTGTTTTGTTATTCTCCTCCTCTCTCCTTTCTCTAACCCCTCCAGGCGGCAGAGACAGGGTGGGCAGGGCAGTAGTTGAACTGTATGGTGACCACCAGGGATGGCGAACAGCGGTAACAAGCCAGGAGATCTTCCAGATGCTGCTCTACTTCTACTCTATTACCAGGTATGAAGGGAATAAATAATTTAACCAAAAGCTTAAAACAGGCACACGCTGCATGCGGTCGTCTCTGTTTTATTGTGGAAATGTTATGAACTAATGTGAATGTTTGTTTATGTAGGAAAGAAATCAGAGAAGCTGGGATGACACTAGTGTTCGATGCGAGGAAAACAAATCCTCAGCCGCAGCTCTACAAGGCTTTGATGACTCTTCAGGTATGAAGCAAACAAACTTTCTTTATTACAGCTCACTACAGCAGATCAGAGGTAATTGATGTTTTATGTGCTAATGTCTGGCTGAGTGCAGATCATAAATGCTGAGTGAAACATCAAGTCCTAAAATGTATCAGCTCCTGTTGCAAGAGAGCAACAAATGATATTTGTTTCCAGTATGTATGTATTGATTTATTTGACGTCATTAGCTCAGTGGAGTGTTAAACTGTTGCAGGAACAGTGCCCCCAAGCAGCGAACAGTTTGGTTCTGCTGGTGGACAAAGAGAGCAACTTCAGACCAGAAAGGTGTCCAGGGATACAGGTCAGCTTTTTTAGACTTCAGAATCATTTTTAAAATAAAAACCTTCTGTGTTTAGTCTTATTTATATGGGTTATTAATCTGAGAGTGTGAAAGTTTGTGCTCTAGCCCTCCTAGTGGTCTACTGGTTTGTTGACCATGTCCATACTAATAGCAGCAAACACACAGAGGTGTCCAAAGTTCCAGATTTTTGTCAGTGCACTAACTAGTTAAAATTAAAATACCAAAAGCAGAATTAAAACAATATAATAAATAAGATTCGAGGAAAAATACACATTTAGTAAAGGCAATTCATAAATAATCCCCTGTGGTTACATACTGAGTAATGACCGAAGGATGTTCCTGGTAATGTGACAGACTGATATGGTGACATCAATGAAGTCATTGTTCAAGCTGGTGGAGGGGAGTCAGCTGAGCTCCCGCCTGGATGGGACACTATCTCACAGTAACATTGACTGGAAGGACCTGCACCAGGTGAGACCGTCACATTATTACATTACCTGTTTCCATTTGTCCCTGCCTCGCTTCTCACTGATCAGGTGTTTCTTCTTCACTGTTTATCCGCATGTTTTATTCTGTAGAAACTCTTCCCATTTGTCTATGATCTTCATGTGGCCTCCAGCCTGCTCCTGAGAGCCATCAGTAAGCTAGACGAGCCCCGGAGGACAGACAGTGCACAGGTACCTAAACACTCTCCTTTTTACTGATTGCTCATGCTGCGATTTGACCCTTGGAAGGTTAGGTTACCCCCACTTCTGTAAATTTATCTTTGTGTGGTTTTTGTGTAACAGGCTGTGCAGCAGTGCATGAATGACCAGAGGACTCTGATGAGGGACGTTCTGGAGGATAGCCGATTGGTCAGCCTGCAGAGAGAGGGTGGGGCTATTCTGGCCAGGCTAAGGAAGGAGAGCGACCTCAAATACCCCCATTGCGAGGACTTTAGGTAACCACAAATCATCCTCCTCTCTCATGCTCCTTTTACAACTGTGGAAAATCCCAGCTGCTGGCCTACAGTCTGATTCAGGATTTATTGTGAAACAACAAGCTTCAGTGTCCTTAAGTGTCATCCTTAACATTGCATATGGCTTTCTTTATGGAATATGAAACAAGATGTAAAAGAAATGAGGCCAGACAATTTGATTTATTTGTAAGTAAGCCAAGTGTTTTCTTCCACTTTGAGTAGGAACTTGCTCTTATTTTATCAGGTAAGTCACATTAAAAATGTGAACTCATCTTCAGTGGAGTGTCCGAGTACATGGAAATGTTTAAAATGACATTTATTAGTGTTATTGGCTTCCTTAAGGAGTCTTTGATCCTACGTTTTCCTCTATGCAGTGATGCAGTGGACTCGGTGACCAGTCTGTACAACCATGTGGAGGAGCAGGCTCACTTCCTTGTGCAGAGGTCCAACGTGTCACTGGAGCACCTGGAGTACCTGCTGCAACTCAGAGAGATGGAGGGACACTTCACACAGGTACATTGTACTAACTGATGTTCGTTTGCTAAGGTTCAGATCAGTTTCTGGAACCTATCTCAGCTATCATAGGGCGAGAGGCAGGGTACACCCTGTACAGGTCACCAGTTATATTTAAAAAGTAGGGCACACATAAACAGTTTTACATTTTATTCCTGCTCTCTTTTCCTTATAATGTGACCAATATTAAGTAGTCATTTTATAACCCACTGGGTCAACCATAATAATGAAATAAAGAGGTGGAAAGAAACCAAGAAATTCCTTGACACTAAAAGGCTTTAATTAACTCAAGAGTGCTTTTAAGTAAGTAATTAAGAAATTGTAAGTAATGCACTCAGTACAGCCACACCTGGACATACACACACGACTGTTATTGACTTAACACAAAACAGGAGAGTTTAAATAAAAAGAATCTAATCACATATTTTATTTATATACTGTATCACCAAATACATATTTACTGTGTTTCCCTCTGTGTAGATTCAGCAGTGGGTTAATGAAGAGGGAGAGCGCCATCTGCTGGAGGCGGAGTCAGTCGAGGATTCTGGAGACAGAATGGAGCAGATCCTCAACAGCTTCACTGGTTTCCTAATTGAAGCTAATGTCAGTCAAAGATTTTTATTTCATTTTATTTATTTATTTTTTTTGTGGCTGCCATTTTTCCTGTATTTGTTTGTTGTGCAGCTCGCTGAGTTTCTCTTTCTCTCCTCGCGCAGGACCGACGACACCATGCCATGTCGCTGGTGTCAGAAGCTGAGCAGCTTCAGCAGAACGGGCTCTCGTACCCGGAGACTGAGACGTTCAAGGAATTTGTCTACGCCTTCAAGTCAGGCCTAGAGGACTTCCTGTGCCGGGCAGAGGAGTGTGGTAGAGAGCTGCAGATCATGGTCAACGTGTGTGATTTTTGTGAGCAGGTTTGTATTTGACACACTAGCACTGTATTAACAAAGAAATAATAAGAATTCTTTCTCATTCACATTTATAGTAAATAAAAGTCTCTTTACAAACAGGCTACAGCACTGGCCAATGAATGCACTGACTACCTGGATCAGAGTCAGTCCAGAATCCATGCAGTGCAGGACTTTGAAAGTGCCTCACAGGCTCATCAAAGAGACCTTCTGCACCAAAACCAACACTCTAGCCCAAACGTTTCATCCCTTTGTCAGTCTGATATCCATGCAGAGCATGGCTCAGATCCAACCACCACCAGTATTTCCCCTTCTTGCACTGACAGCTCCATCCTCCGGGCTTTCCAAGACAGGTTCCAACAGTTCAGCCCAGAGAGATTCCAGGAGGTAAAGGCCCAGGCCAGCTTCCTGCGGGGCCCCCGGGGGATGCGTGTCTGGAACTTTGCCTGGCTGAGATGTCAGGAAGCCAGGCAGCAGCTTCAGGAGAGGATGCAGAATGTGGATGAGGTTTATCACCATCAACCAGATTCTAGCAGCTGGTGTGAAGGTCATTTTGTTGATGTGGTGAGCACTAATGTTCAGACAGCATCTCCCGGTGGCCAGAATTTGGTGGTGCAATCAACCCCTGGGCCTCGGCATCCGCAGTGGGAAAGCATCGTGTCAGGAACAGTGGATTTAGGAAAGAGAAGACCGATCCTGGGCAACAAAAGCCCCAATTCAACAACTGTAGCTTGCTGTAACATCATCATCAAACCTGAGGATCGCAGTGATGCTGGAACATACCAGGGGTCAAAGGTCCCTCCACAGTCACCTCATAGGTATTACAACTTCTATGTTGGTCTATCCATCCCTCTTATAAAGACTAAAACAGTTCTTTTAGATGATATTTGGGAAGCATCTCTTTATTTGTAGTAATTTAGCCAGGCTCTACACAACAAATAGTAGGTACTGTCATTTGTCATACAAATCCTAGTATTCAATAATTTTTTATGATCACTTGATTACAACAATTTAATGCTATTATTTAACTTGGATAAGAAATAAAATTGAATATTTTTCCATTTAAATAAATTGTCTCACTTTTCATGACTCTCAGTGACAGAGAGAATATATATTATACTGTTAAACAGTTTGGAAAAAATGGTAAACCAAATTCAGTATTTGGATTTATGGATTTGACCAAAATTGACCCACCTGTGAATAAGTTAGGCTGAAAATGTTAAGGACCTTAAAGATGGTCCTGAGTTCATTTGCCTTTTCAGGCTGCCTAATTGGGTTGTGACTCAGTAAAGGTGTCATTTTGATACAGGTCAGCAAAGAGAACAGAAAGAGAGCCGAGGAGGAGACAGACAAGCAGAGCAAGGAGCGAGAGAGATGCTGCCGCTCTGTCTCAGTCCCACACTGTCGGCTGCCAGTGGTTTCCATGGGGACGGGGTCTCGGAGCGAGGTCAGCAAGCCAGGACTCATGTACCCCAGGAGCGGCACCAGTGGGGTCATCCACTCCTCCAGAGCAGCGGGTTCGAACCTCATCATCTTGCTCCCACTACGGTCAGCCATCTTGTCGAATCCTCCAAGAAGCCCAGAAGTTTCAGATCTCCCGCCACGGGAGCTTCTGCTCCGAAGATTCCTGTATGAGCGAGCAGGGGGCTGCGGAGGGTAAAGGGACTTCATGGTGCAAACACTCCAGTCTGCCCATTGGGAGATATGAGGGGGCCTTTTGTTTAGCGAGTCCACAGAGGAGTGCCAGCAATGCCCTGTAAGTCTTCTGTGTGTGGGTAATATTGTCCTGCCTTACAGACAAAAAAGTAATATTTGATGATATATCTTTAATTTTACTAATCTTGTGTGGCTTACATGAGTCTTTCATGCACTCTTTTCCATCTCTAAGCTGGCAATGAAGAGCTACAGGTACTGTCTGTTCGCTTTCCCTCTCTTTTTTCATCTTTGCATCATGGGTGGATGGAACAGGCTTTCTAAGCACAGACCCTCAGTGCTGCTAAAAAAGGACATCTATCATCTCACTGGAAACTTGGGATATATTTAATGCAGCTGCAAAAAATATACTTAGGCTATAGTAAGTTTACAGTCAATGAAGCAGCTGGAAAGTTGTAAAAAAAAAATCTAGGTTTAATTAATTATCTGTGCCCAAGAGGTTGTGTCCATAATCCATGAATGCTGGCTCATTTTCTTTAATTCAACCATGGATATGGAGAAAAAAAATAACAGTTTATCTATCTGAAATGTGAAAGATAGTTGATGATGGGCATATCGAACAGAAAGTGCAGCACTATGAAAAAGTTTTGGGCTACCTGTCATTTCTTTGTGTTTTGCTTCCAGGGAGGTCTTGAGCAATAGTTTTCCAAACTTCCAGAAAGTTGTTTCAGACTCAGACTTCCAGTTCTCTAAACTTTCCTGAAGGATTTTTTGTTTTGTCGTTGTTTTTTTGTTTGTTTGGTTTTTTTTTAGAAATTTTCTGTTTATTCACTCATTTTCACACTGCATGGTGTGCGGTGTGTCCTTAAAAAATGTGAGGAAACTGGACAAGTGGACGGGGTGGGGGTGGGGTGATCCAGCCGCTGTTCACTGAAGCCTCGACAGGAGTGGTGTTAGTGGATGGTACAGCATTCTTATGGGAGAACGGCTGAAGCATTCCAAATTAGAGAAAAACTGGACTGAAAATCAGTGGCAACAGGTCTGATGGAGAGATGAATCCAAATTTGATGTAGAGCTTCATTTTTCAGCACGACAATGATCCCAAACACGCTGCCAATCCACTGAAAGTGTACCTGGATAGAAAAACACACAGTGGAACACTATCAGTCATGGATCGGCCTCCCCAGAGCCCAGATCTCAACATTAATGAAGGAGTGTGGGATCATCTTGACAAAGAACGGAACTAAAGGCAGCCAACAACCAAAGAAGAGCTTTGAATGACCTTCAAGAAGCCTGGAGAACTGTTGCTGAAGACTGCTTAAAGAAATGAGAAAAAAGCTGCCGCAGAGATTTCAGGGTGTGTTGCAGAATAAAGGTTGTTGTACCACAAATTGACTTTCAAGATGGTTGGAACATTTCAATAAACTGCTACACCTTTTTCCCATTTTCCTAGCTAAATATATAAAAAAATGGAGGTGGCTCAAGACTTTTGCACAGTTCTGTAAATAACAGGAGGTGTCTATGCAGTTTTTTTTTTTTTTTTACATTTTTGAATAGGATATTTCATCATTTGTTTTGCATTTTAATTTGAATATATTGTATAAAAATACATATAACTAAACCTTGGTAGGTATTATTGCAGTTATTGTTAAAATGCAGTCATATACTGACGTGTGTCTTTCTGTAAGCCTGTGTTTGAAGTTAATAGATCTTCATTCTCCTCCTGTCACCAGGAGGCTGCAGCGTGTCATGGAGGAGTTGGTGTTCACAGAGAGGGAGTACATCCGCTCCCTGGGCTACATCCTCACTCACTACCTCCCCCTAATGGACAGACTAGACATCCCCCAGGACCTCAGGGGCAAGCGAGGGGTCATCTTTGGCAACCTAGAGAAGCTTTATGATTTCCACAGCCACTATTTCCTGCCTGAGCTGGAGGCCTGCCCAAGGGAGCCTGCAATGATGGCTCGCTGCTTTCTCAGACATGTGAGTAACAACTCTGTGACTGTAATATACTTTTTTTTTTTTCATGCAGTATTTCTTGTGTATTATGTAATTATTCTTATCAACAAAATTTTCAATATATTTTAAACTGGCTCTTTCAACAGAGTGAGAGTTTTGGTCTGTATGCTTTGTACAGCAAGAACAAACCTCAGTCAGACGCCCTGATCCTTCACCGCCGCCATGACATCTTCAAGGTCATTTTATGTCTTTCTGTCAACCGAAACACTTAAAGGAGCAGTTTTCTAATGAAATGGTCTAAAATAGATTAATTTGTAAAGCACACTCAGTGGCTTTCTTTGTACTGATCAGCAAATTTGGATTCCCGATTCCTGTGAACTGTCATCTTTTTGTCATCATTTATACTGAGTAGGAAAGTGTTTCATGAGTGTAAATATTGTGGGTGCCATTCACCCTATTAGTTTTGTTAGATCATTGATATCATCTTAGATGAGTTCCATCCATTTTCAGCAGTAGCAGCTGCAGCAGCACGCACACCCCTAACACTGGGAGCATGCTTTTACTTTTTTGGATTTACACTCTAGCTTTGTTGACTTCACAGAAGAAGCAGCAGGAGCTGGGAGACATGATGGACCTTTCATCCTACCTTCTGAGGCCTATCCAGAGGATTAGCAAGTACAGCCTTCTGCTACAGGACATGTTGGCTTTGGCTGGCTCATATAGTCCAAAAGATATGATCCAGGATACACCGTGTATGTCTAGCATGTGCACACAAAGCGTGTCTAGCCCAACTATGCATGTGCCTGATCTGACGAGCAGTGAGAGGGAGAGGGAGAGGGTTGAAATCCAGGCTGCTGCAGATCTGATTCGATTTCAGATGCGCCACGGCAACGATTTACTCACCATGGATGCCATCCAGGACTGTGATGTAAGATTTTTAAATGGTTGGCCAGATTAACTTGAGTCACAGTTGTTAAATGATACTAACAGTTACTTTCCCTTTTCTGTCAGGTGAATTTGAAAGAACAAGGCCAGCTGATTCGCCAGGATGAATTCACAGTTTTCTTCAGGAAGAAGAAATGTGTCCGCCGCGTCTTCCTCTTTGAAGATCTGATTCTCTTCAGCAAGACCAAGAAGACAGATGTTGGAAATGATGTTTACATCTACAAGCAGTCATTCAAGGTCTGCAAATGTCCTTGTTCATCAAAAGGCTGCCAGAACCTGAATAGCCAACCCTTATTTAAAAAGCTAAAACAGAGTTTAAATGGCATTACACCTCACTGCTACTGGGATCCTCCAGGATGTGAAATTTCCTAAAGTAGATGAAACAAAAATGATCTGCCAGCTAAACCCGTGTAATTCCCGTGTCTTCTATTTTCTCTTCCAGACCAGCGACATTGGAATGACTCATAACTCTGGTATGAGCGGTCTGTGTTTTGAGATCTGGTTCCGCAGGAGGAAAAGTGAGGACACCTACACTCTGAGAGCCTCAAGCATGGAGATGAAGAAAGCCTGGACCACAGACCTGGAGAGGATACTCTGGGATCAGGCTGCTCACAGTAGAGGTTGCGACAGCATACTGTCTTTATTTAGCATTTACCCAGTGGACAGGTTACAAAGTGCTTCACGGGGTTAAAAATATATTGTGAATATATGTTATGTTCCAGAGCTGCGTATGCAGGAGAGGGTATTCATGGGAATGGGTCGCAAACCATTCATGGATATTCAACCCAGTGATGCAGCGATCTGTGACCGAGCTATCAGCTGTGTTCTTCCCGGGAGAAGTAAGAAGCTGAACATACAACATTTTAAACTTTATACCTCTTCATCTATCAGATATCATGTAACAATTCTAGGTTTTAGTGTTATTTTTATACTTTGTGCCATCATTTTTTGTCAGTTAACTAACATTTTAACATTTAATGCATCCAATTAACTCCCAATAGGCAAACATTTCACAAAGCAATCAACCTTTGACCGACTTTTGACGACAAGGTTGGCATTAGGTTATAATTATTGTTGTGCCATGGTTCTGAGAATGGTGAGGAATTAACTCTCAAATCATTATACGACCCTTAAAAATGAAATAAAATTCCTAATTTTCCATGGCTGATAGGCTTGCTTTTGGTGCAACACCACGTGTGAGATTCCTATTGGTGGAACAACACTAGAAAAGCTCCGCTGGCTGCATGAAATCTGTTAAAGGCGTTTATGGTTTTTTTTAGGTTAAATGTGGGTTAGGTTAAATATGAAAAGTGCCTTGGAGCACCTCAAGCAAAAGCAACTGTAATCCAGGAAGTGCTCATTCTCAAAAGCTGTTCAGGCTGATGTGTTGTTTTTGTATCTTTTTTCATCAAAGGTTTTAATGAATTGCATACCGCTACATTCTGGTTTTATTAATATTTTATACAACATCCCAGTTTTTTTGAAACAAGGCCATCCCTTTAGTCCCTTTACTTTTATTATTTGCATGTACGACAACAGTCCTCATTTCTCATTAATCCAGCCCATTACTATCTCATTAATATCTATGTATGTCGTCAGTCCCTATGGCGTATTGTTCACACAGGGGTTTAGAATATCCCCGACCTCACTCCATTGACTCCGGCAGCACCACCTCCACCACCCTCAGCCAGTCGTCTTCCTCATCCGGCCGTGGCTCACTGCCCCCTGCTGGTCATCCTGGGAACCTGTCACAGGGAGTGGACACCAATCCAGCTGTCTGCTCCTCCGCTGACATTGTGACTGACAATGAGCTCAACAATCATCATCTAAATCATCATCATCTCCACCGTAACTGTGAACAGTGCGAAACTCACCACCCTCTGAGTGAGTTTATTTTTAGGCTTTTGTTCTGTTTTGTTTGTTTTGTGTTTTTTTTTGTTTTGTTTTTTGTCAGTAGAGCGATGTGACTGTTTGCTGCTGTGTCTGTTAATGTTATAGTACTTAAGACAATAAATAAATCAGCTCTGATCATACGGCAATCGTCCTAAAATAGAGTAGCAGCTGAATTATTTTAAAATGATTGGATAGTTTACGTTTTTTTTAATCTGGTGGCTGTGACAGACAGCAGCAGGTTTCTATTTATTTCCTGAATGCCATTAGGAAATTTGAACTTATGCCAGTTTGGTGTCAAATAAACCTGTTATCATTCTTTTTAGTGGACAGCAGTGAGTCATCTGGGGAGTGCACGAATCTCTTCAGCAGCTCAGCGCACAGCTGTCTGTCTGCCATTGGTGGTGAAAGAGTGGACGACTCCTCCTGTGTGTCTCAGAGTTCACAGACTCAGCCACCGATCTGTCGGACACCCAGCCTGAGGAAAAACAGCTCACCGGCAACTACCAGAAAGAAGCCAGGTGTAGCCCCCAAACCTCCACATCTGGCTAATTCTCAAGTGCAGGTGAAGGTGTAACAAAGCAACCTGGTGAATTAGTAAATGAGCTGAAGATAGAGGCCTCAGTCGTGTGTTAGAATGTTTTGCAGGGTTTTTATGTGACTCATTTAGTTAACGGGTTTGACACAGCAGTTTATCGACATGAAGATTCAGAACTTAGATTGAAAACTTAGGTTATGGGCTTATTTTGACTATTTTAATGTATTCTTATATATTCTTATATATTTATTGGTTTCTTGTTTTGCAGGGTGATAAACTTGTAATTGGAAAATCAACATAAGTTTAGCCTTGGACCCTCACCAGAAGGAAGGCATGTTAAATTCTACATTTGTCTCATTTTTTGTGTGATTTTTTTTTTTTTTATTAGATAGAGCTTTTTACTATTAAAAATGATTCAAGTTTATGTGGTAGTGCATATACTGTATGTAGGTGGGACAGTATTTAAAATTCCCACAGAAATGAAGAAACCAAGGCCTAGCTTGAAAGACATACAACATAAAGGTTCCTGTTATGAATCCCCTAAATTTGAATAATAGCAGCCACCTCATGTAACCTTGTTGAATTGGCAAATTTGTATCCATCATTTGAAACCCAAGGATATTTCTAAAACAAAAATAGTGTAGCTAACACACTGTGTTAGTGGTGTATTGTACAATTCTCTGAGTGCTTTAATTACCCCATCAGTATTTGGAAGACTAAAAACTTTTTCTGAGACTCTGCTCCCCCTCGTCAGTCTGATTGTTGCTATTTATATACAGTATTGTGCAAAAGTCTTCAGTCACCGCTCGTTTCTTTGTATTTTGCTAGGAAAATGGGATTTGGCGCAGCAACTTATTGCAACACATGCAAACATATATGGAAATACAGTACAGGCAAGCCTTCTTGTAATTTCTTTAAGTAGGCTTCAGGAATAGTTGTCCAGGCTACTTGAAGAACATTCAAAGCTCTTCTTTGGATGTTGGCTGCCTTTTTTGCTGCTTCACACCGCTTCAGTAATGCTGAATTCCAGGCTCTGGGGAGGTCTGTCCATCATGTTACAGTGTGTGTTTTTCTATCCAGGTATGCTTTTACTGCATTGGCATGCTGAAAAATAAATCTGTTGCCAGTCAGTTGCTTTCCAGATGGTATTGCATGGTGGATCAAAATCTGATGGTACTTTTCTGCGTTCATAATTTCATCAATTAATAAGATCTCTAACACCACTGGCTGAAATGCAGCTCCAAACCATGACAGAGCCTCCACCGTGTTTTACAGATGGCTGCAGACACTCACTGTTGTAAATCTCTCCTGACCTCCTCTGCACGTACTGATGATGATTTAAACCCAAAATTTAAAAATTGGATTCATCACTCCTTGTAACTTGTTGCCATGAATCCTTAGTTCAGTCCTTGTGTTATGTGGCATATCTCAGCCACCCGTCCACTAAGACCATTTCTGATGAGGCTTCAGTGAACAGTAGATGGATAAACTTGAAGGGCCAGATGCATTTCTCAGGTCCTGTTTCAGGTCTTTGCTGGATTATTTCTTAAGGACATGACTTCATGTACTGTTCATCTGCTGTATATGTTTTTGGTTTGTTTGTTTGTTTTTAGGTCTGCAACTTCTTTTATTTCCTCAGATTTTTTAAGGACACACTTCACACCATGCTGAGATATGCCACATTTTTGGCTAATAGCTCTTTGGGAATAATCTTGATGCAAAAATCCTTTTTTATGCCAGACTGTTATCTTTGTTGTTTTTCATAGATTCAACTAAAGAAATGGGAACTAATTATTTTTCTGTGACAGACTGCTAATAAAGTGCCTAAAGACATTTCAGATGGTATTTGCCAAATTGTTTATGTGTAGAGACAACACTGGTTCATCCCTTGAGTTTGATGCCTTTTTATTCTTGAATGATTCATAGGTCAATGTTGAGAGGCTTAAGAAAAAAGAATTCCTCTGAAAATAGTCAGGTACAAGGAATGGACTGAAAACAGCTAATGTCCAAAAAAACTTTGAAAGACCTTCAGAAAGCCTGGAGAACTACTGCTCAAGAACACGAAAAAAAATTACAAGAAAGTCTGGCTCCAGTACAAAGAAATGAGGGGCGTCTCAAGACTTTTACACAGTTCTGTACCTGTTTATTGTTCAGTTTTGAACTGTTTAACGACACTGTGACCAATCTAACAAATTAAATTATGGTGGTATAAGTGGCTCAGCATTTAGAATAATGTCTGCTTTTAATATTGTTGCAGATTGGCATTCAGCTCAGGCTGGTCACTCCTGCTCCGGTCACCCTGCAGATGGATGGATTGTGTATGATCAGGTCTTGTCATGTTAGAGGTCTGCAGTGTATGTATCATACTTCAGTCACTCAAATGTGGTCATTTTGATCACATGAAGAAAATACTGCTGCTAAGCTGATGTCACTGAAACATTCACCATGGAGTGAGAAGTGTCGACCCATCAGTGGGAGTTTTTTTTAACAAACAGAAACACGTATGTGATACACGACATGTGCCTTCCTCTTTTTGTCCAGCAGAATCACCTTAACACCCCCCCCCCCCCCCCCCCCCAAAAAAAAAAAAACAATTGTGGGAGGGGCATCTGCTGTTACCAGGCTTGAACCAGGTGTCTGCTTTTCAGCTATGGTATCATGAAAACATTGTTGTAGCAAGGATACGCAGCTGAATAGGAATTATTTTACTTCCACAAAACCAGTCTCCTGCTATGAAAACAATCTTGTTTTCGATTTTTGAAAAAGTCTTTGAAAGGCTGGCATGTCTTTTCTGTCAAGAACTGCTGATGTCTGCAAGCTACACTCTTATAAAACAGGCACTTTTGGTAACTGTCCAGTAAGGAGCCGCCGTCTGTGCTGTTCTATCACAGCACAAAAGTGATGCAGTTTGTGCTTCAGGGGATACATTTTCAATTATGTTTTGTATGGTCTTCTGTCCTGTACAGCTTGTGCAATTGAAAAGCAGGAATCAGTGAAGAAAAGAATATAGTTATTTTAATTAGTCTATTTCTTCTAGACTGTAACATTTTTGGGGTCCTTTAAACTGATTTTTTGTTTTCTTTTTATTTGTATGCCTCTAAGTTTCTTGGTAATCATACAATTACTGATTTATCTGTAGGGACAGACCACTCACTTGTGTGTTTTCATATCTTGATTTGAATCACTTTGCAGGTGCAAGGAAGCAACAAAAGTGACGTCATACTAAGCAGCGAACAGAATAAGGCCACAATCTTGCAGGCGGAAGCCGCTTACTGTTTAGGGTCCACAAAGTGTTACATTATGCTCACTGTACCAACTTTATCTTTATGAAACTGACCATTGAAAAGCATTTTTCACATTTCTAAGTGTATTTTCTCTTAAGTTAATTGTGAAAGTGTCTTGACTTTGTAAGATTTATTCATTTTAGTTAAAAACAAAACAAATTTCAATACAACAAAAAAACAAAAACAAAACAAATCTCATAAAATGAAAGGAAGCAGATAGAAGAAAAAAATCTTATAATCTCTGCCCCTATTTAACAAAAAATATATGCATACACACATATACAAATTTCACACCCTTATTAATAACCAAACAAAACAACTTCAACCACTCAGATAATAGCGTGTATAAATACATGTTATATAGTTTTATATCTCTTCAACAGATTTACTTTTAACATTCTGCCAAATAATTTAATCGAATCAGCATTTTTGTTGTCACTAGCCAAATTGTTCCACAACCTTTTTCCTTGAACAGTAGTACATCTCTCTTTCAAACTTGTTCGGATTTTAGGTTTTATAAACATTTCAAATCCCTTTAGATTATAAATATTTTCTCTCTTAATAAAATTAGATTGAATATTCAAAGGTAATACATTTTTGTGTGCCCTATACATAATCAACAAAATCCTATAATCAACCAACTCATAAAACTTCAATAATCCCAATTGATCAAATAATATATTTGATGGGTGACTACAATGTTTTTTGTTTTTTTGTATTTATGATTTTATATAGAAATATACAGTATCCAAATCATGGCAGAAAAACACCGACCTTGGTTTATTTGTTTTGGGGATTTTTTTCGAGCCACTGACCCTTTGTGACATGCATTTGTATCCATTTCTTTATTGCTGACTTGCTTTCTTTTATTCTTTTTGTTTGCTCATGTCAGTTCATTCTGTTTCTTAATTGTTCGCATGCAGGGTCAGTGCAGTTGTTTTGTTCTTTTTATGGTTTCTTCCCCTTGAATTTAGATCTGGATCGACTGCAGTCATATGAGGATGTAGCAGCCTGAGGCGATGCACCATTTCCTTATTCCGCACAGACACTTACATACATGCAGGTTATATTCAGATGATAATACAACTATACAAAAAAAAAAAAAAAAAAAAGTTGTCATTAAAATGTCATGTTTCAGTTGTGTTCTTCTGTTTTTTACACAAAGTATTTCGGTCTTTTTCATCAAGCCTGTTCATGTTGCAGCTGAACCTCATTTTATTGAGTTAAAAAAGGTGATGTAATTAACTGCTTTTACTTTGAAATGTCTATCAGATGTGTTCCTGTTTTGCATTATAAAATGTAATTTATACTTTTATGTTCAATAATGAATTAAAATATGTTATAAAATGATTTGTGAAAAAAGCTTTTGTTTTGTTATCTTTAAATTTAGCGAGCACATTAGTTGTTATTATTTATACAAAAAAAAAATCAACTGAGCCTGATTACTATTACTTTGCTGAGTAAGCACTAATTTTCTTAACACATGATTTAGTGGTTTAAGTTGCTTTGTGACCTCTTTCCCAATGCTGGAGTCAAAGTGAAAAATAAAAAAAAGGAAGGAGTGTTGCAAGTCTGTCTGCCCTTCTTAACTAAAAACAGAATTACTGATATGAGGACTAGACAGACAGGGGCATCCTGATTACATTACAAACACCCCTCAGGAGCTGTTACAACCCTTCTGCAGATATGAGCCAAGGTAAGACAGAAGAAATACAGCTGTTAATGTTTCTGTGGACTTTGACATCTACAGGTTAAGATGCAACTTCTACTCTTGTTAATTAATGTCAATTTAAAAGTCATGAGTGAAATATGATGAGCAGGAATGGTAAATGACTTTAGAGCACTAACACTGGATCTGCTGGGAATGCTTTGCTGCTGATTTTATGCGATTTATTGTCCCTGAAGACACTTTGAGCATCTGATCACATTTTAATGAAGTCAACAATTTAATAAATTTAATTTTCATAGCTTCAATCCACATTGTTGCATATACATTTTTTAGTGGTGTGAGTAGTTGTTTTGTCTTTGGCAGTTCTGGACATTGAACACTGTGATCTGGACGTTAGGAGCAATAACAGAAACCATCACACAGAGCTGTATGCGGAGGAGCGCTTGATAGTCCGCAGAGGGCAGCCCTTCAACATTATCTTACACCTGACTGCTGGCACCGAGGAGTTCAAACTGGGTCAAACAGGTCTCACGCTCATCGTTGAAACTGGTACTTTTGATTATTAAGTGTACATGTGTGTGGGAGCAGTGTTGAATGCATGAATGAGTGCACCAGTAGTTGTTTAGAATTTATCTGTCTGCAGTCTGGATTGAAATTTACTGTTTATGTCTGTGTCTGTCTCTCCAGGTCCATTACCCAGAAAAGAATCAGACACTAAGGTTTCCTTCAGTCTTAGTGACTCCACAGTGGACACCGAGTGGAGTGCATCTGCCACGTATGTTCCCTCTGGAAGCACCATATTGTTGTCTATCTCCTCTTCCCCTGATGCCCCCACTGGGGTCTATTCTCTGACTCTGGACCAGAATGGGAAGAAGACCAGTTTAGGGCAGTTCACTCTGCTTTTTAATGCTTGGTGCCCCAGTGAGTTCATACAGTTGTCTCCAACTGATTTATGATGAGTCATTTACATTTTGGGTTCAGTGTCACTCCCTTTAAATGTTGTGCACTCTATGCTGTAAAATGGTCTAAGTGTTTGGTGTTTTGTCTGTACTAACAGGAGATGCTGTTTACATGTACAGTGAGACAAAGAGGCAAGAGTATGTTCTAGCACCACATGGGCAGATCTACAGAGGAACGCATAAAAGGATCAAGGGGACACCCTGGAACTTTGGACAAGTACAAAAATGTCAAACACTGACAATTGCTATGCAATTACTTGAGAATTCATTTCCTTGTCCTGTGTTTGTGTGCAGTTTGAAGCAGGAATATTGGACATCTGTCTGAAGATTCTGGATGAAAACCCTAAATTTATGTCTGACGCTGATAAGGACTGCTCTGCGAGAAGAAATCCCATTTATGTGACCAGGGTGTTGAGCGCCATGGTAAGTCTGCTTTTGTATGAAGTAAAGAGAAGCTGACGGGTCCACCTCCTAGTGAGTAATTCCTATTAGAAAGAGATTACCATGGTGCACCAGAAAACCAGTGTTCTTTTATGTTCTGAGTTTTTTATCGTTCTGCCAGGTCACTTAATACTGTTGAAATTGTTGAAAACGTTCTTTTCTCTCGCAGCAACCTTTGTGATACAAAGCAATAGAAAGAAAAGCCATCCTCAAGCCATGCTCATTTTAAGCAGGTGGCACGGAGTATGTTAGTATTTCCCTGCAGCATACCCAAATTGCTGAAGGAGAAATTTCTGCTGGCTGTCATTTTACAATAAATCAGGGATATTTCCATATAATTTAATAACTGACAACATCATACAGCATATTTAGGCTATTTGGCAGTGTTGAGACCGTACTCACAGAGCTAAAAGCAAACACATTATAATGGGCTTTGTTTTGTTTTTTTCCCCTCCCTAAATGCAACCTCGGACTTGAATATATATTAGCACTGCCAAGTTGTATCTTTTGTTTGTTCAAATTTCAATAAAAAAGTATTTCATGATTTTTAATGTTCTGTCCCTTTGCAGAAATACTGTATAATATGTGTGTAATCAGTAATTCTAAGTAAACATTTGAATTTATCCATACCTTAATGACTAAAATTAAAATTACAATCTATTAGACTTCATTTGTCCAAAAAAAGTATAATGTTGTTTTATTCTAATCATCATTTAGGAGAATTTAGAGTTTAGAAAAGCACTTGATGCCCATTGATTGCTTTGCACTCTTTTAGATGTCTCTTCCTCACTTGTGGCCCATTTGTGTGTTTCCTCTCTTGTCTCCCACCTGTCACTCAGATCAACAGTAATGATGACAGGGGTGTCCTGGTAGGACGCTGGGGACAGGTTAAAGATGGCATTCATCCGGGAGCATGGATCGGCAGCGGGGACATTCTGCGTCAGTGGGCAGAAAGTGGTCCCGTCCGTTACGGCCAGTGTTGGGTCTTTGCTGCAGTTGCATGCACAGGTTGTGGCACCTAGTGTTTTAGAGTTTGGTTCGACTATATGTAAACTCAGACAATCATTTAACTTGTTTCTTCAGTTATTGATTTATTTATCAATTCATCTGTTTATTCCCTTTTCTGGGTGTTTTAAGTTTTTATGTTACACAGAGATATTGACATGTCATAATGTAATGTTTACACTTTTACAGAAGAAAGATAAAGCAACAGGCCATCACTCATGGGAAGGCTAAAAAGAAACAATTTCATCATATAACTGAGCTTCAGTCCATCAGAATTACACTCCAGCCCCGTCTACTGAACAATCCCAGTCTTTTAATCAATGCCCTAAATGTAGGGTTTAACCTCTTTTTTGTTCCAGTTTGCTTTGTTTGTATTGTTTCTCTGTGATGACAGACACTATATCAGGCATGTGCTTTATAAGCTGGTGAGATATAGAGTGACTGCTCTCTCTCCTTCAGTGTCCCGTGCACTGGGCATCCCGTGTCGAGTGGTTACTAACTTCGGATCAGCTCATGATGCCAACGCCAACCTAGTGATAGAAAACCTGTATGATGAAGATGGGAAAAGAATTTCTGGCGGTGATTCAATATGGTAAGCATACAATTATGATTACTGCCAAGCTGTTAAATATAAATCAATCATCTTGTTCAGTGCATCCTGCTGTTGTTAAATGCCTTTCATCTTGCAAATTTGTCTAGGAACTTCCATGTTTGGGTGGATAGCTGGATGACTCGTCCAGACTTGGGGCAGGAGTTTGATGGGTGGCAAACCAGCGACCCAACCCCACAGGAGAAAAGTGAAGGTGAAGAAGACAGCAAAGAGCAGTTAAAAAGATTTGTTACATCCTCGAGAAAGGGCTGGGGGATGAGGGGAGTAACAATGGACTGATAACGAGCAATTCAAAGGACAAACTCCTCTGCTGTAACTAGTGTTACTCACTAGTAGCTCCAAAGACACCATTAATCTCACAGCAAAAAAACTCAGGCGAAGCACACCATACAGCTCACTGCTCTCGGGGCAGCCCACATGCTGAGACTGAGCAGCTCTTCACCAGCTTTTGGGTGGCTGATTGGTGAGCGGAGGCAGCCGCACACTGGCTCCTCAGTGGAAACAAGTGAACTCAAAGTCACAGCTTTGGTGGTTAGTTTTGTCTTCTGACAGTGGTCATGGTTTGAGACATCATTATGGCTGAAATCGAGCCTGTGCCAGCACTGCTTAACATGTTCACATGATTCAGATCACATGTATTCTGAATCATGTGAATATGTTCTGACGGGAAAAATGTTTTTCAGTTTTATTTTGACAAAAGAGATTCAGCCCTTTATCCTTCGTTATCCATTATTTTTGAATAATTCCCATTTATCACTGTTATGACATTATTCTGACATTATTCTGAAACTTCTGTCAGGTGTTTTTTGTTGTGGACCGGCTTCACTGAAAGCCATCAAGGAAGGAGAGCTGACCATGAAATATGACGTACCCTTTATTTTTGCTGAGGTGAGGAAATATGTACTCGTCTATTTAGCTGTTATACTTTTATTGTTTATCTCCTTCTGTTGTTGGAAATTGAGTGCCTATTGTCATACACCAGACTCTGAATACATCAGAATCTGTTTGTTTGTTTGTTTTTTCATGCCATTTTGCGTTTGGGCTCAGGTTAATGCTGATGTTGTGGACTTGGTGCGCTTGCCAGATGGACAGTTTGTCAAGTTCAGCGGATCCACAAAGTCTGTTGGTTGTTTTATCAGCACTAAAGCTGTGGGCTCAGAGGAGAGACGTGACATCACACACCAATACAAATATGCAGAAGGTACCTCAGTCTTATGTGCATAACCACATGTTTCCTGTGTTTTTGTCTGTTTTACTTATGTAATTACTCTCTTGAAGACTGCTTTCTCAGCTCTGTGTTTGGGTCCTTATCCCTGTACTCCATCATGTCACATTAACCATTTAAACAAATTTTTGGTTTTGACTCTGAGTGCTGAAATTGCTCGTTTCACCACTGCTGAATTTTATAGCTTTTAACCTACAGCACATGAGACATACACATAATGATGCTCCTTCTGTTGTGACTTCCAAGTTAAGTGTACATTCTCGCAGTGCATAAATACAGACAACTATCTCCATATTAAAATGCAGGGGTCTGTTAACCTGAAGCAGCATTAAAAATGTGCTTGCCTTTGGGCGCACGGGTGGCTCAGCGGTGGAGCAGGCAACCACATGTATATGCCGCATTGCGGTGTGGGTGGTGCAGGTTTGAGTCCCAGCCTGTTGCCAATTTGCCAGTGTGTCTTCCCCCATTTCTTGTCTCTATAGACTGTCGATGAAAGCCACTGTGGCCAAAAAAGTTTAAAATGTGTTTTGCCCTAACTATGCTCTTGGTGCATGTCTGTCAAATCTATTTTAAAATGCAGTGTATTTGTCACCCCTGATGCTTTTCAGGCTCAAAGGAGGAGAGACGAGTGTATGAGAAAGCCCAGCACCACAACAAGCTACAACAGCGAGGAGAAAAGCCAGGGCTTCATCTTAAGGTATTTTACTGTTCATACATTGTGGATCAGGCAAATACTGTAAATATATTGATGCTTATTGTATTTGTACAAAGATAAATCAGAAAAGAACTTGCTGGATATGATTACAAATCTTCAGAGAGGTTCAATTATCTGTGTCTAATCTGTGGTACAAAAACATATACACTGCGGATGGATGGATGGATGGATGGATGGATGGATGGATGGATGGATGCATGGATGGATTAATTATAAAAGCATCTATTAATTTTTATTTCAGATCAAGCTGGCTGACAACATGATGGTGGGCTCAGACTTTGAGGTTTATGCTATCCTCACTAACAACTGTATGGAGGCAAGAACCTGCGACTTTCTCTTCTCTGCCACAGCAGTTAGCTACAATGGAAAACAAGGGGAGAGCTGTGGAGTTACTTCAGATAAGGTGGAAGTACCCTCTGGAGAAGGTTAGCTCTGTCTGAATTTGATTATTTGACACAGATGACTATTGTTGATAAATATAAATGTAATTCATTTCAAAGGCCTCAATAATAGAAGGGCTACATCCATGCCTGTGTCTGTTTTTAACAGTTCTCTGGCTGAAAATGCATGGAAATAGTTGTTCCGTTGTTCATATGATTTCAGAAAGATGTCTGTCACTCAAACTGGAGTATCAGAGCTATGGAACAGCTATCACATCTGACAGGCTGATCCAGCTGTCAGCCGTCACCATTGACAAACAGAGCACAGATTTCAATAAGGCTGAGAAGACCATCGTGCTGGACGAGCCAGATATAAAGATCAAGGTAGGGATGAATGCTTATGAGAAAGAAATGTATTTATGAACAAAAAAATATATATGTACATTTTAAGGAGTATTATAATTTATCAATAATGTGATATTATATTGTTTTGAATCCTGTATCCCTGAACCCTTGACTGCAGCTGCTGGGAGAGGCCAAAGTGAACCATTCTGTGACGGCAGAGCTGACTTTGTTGAACCCCTTACCGGAGCTTCTGCAGGACTGTAGCTTCACTATAGAGGGGGTTAACCTCACTGACTGCAAACCCACAACAGCCAAGTATGTATTTTTATCTATAGTTCAATGTAGAAGATGCAGTTTAATGTGACACCAAATAACATTGCTTCTGAACTGCTGTGAGCGTGTTGGAGAAATTCTCGTAGACAGAGCCTTTATGAATAATATGGTTTATTACAAAAGGAACAATGTCTTACATTTGTCGGGTTGACAAACGGGAGAGGAAAAAACAATATATAAGAGGATTAAAAGAGTTTTATATCTTCATATCCACACCCACATCTTGGTTTGCATCAAACATGACATCTTATGGAGAATCTGGCTTCAGCTAGTTTTCAGTATATGTGAGAGATTTGGTATGTAAACATTTCCGTATCTGATTTTTGCAGGATCGGTGTTGTGGGCCCCAAACAGGAAGCCAAAGCCACCGCTGACTTCACTCCCATCAGTGCCGGTTCCCGTGTGCTCCTGGTGAACTTTGATAGTGACAAACTGAAGAACATCAAGAGTTTCATCAATGCTGATGTGAAACAATGAGCCCATCAAGAATCTCACAACACCAATAGCTTTTAGTTGTTGCTGTTTCAGTTTAATAAGATAATAGCAGTTTAAGATTACAGAGCCATTTTTTTTAAACCACGTATTATTTTTTATCTACTTTATATTCAAATATGCTACACTAATGTGCTATGCAAACACAATGTACAGTGTACCTACCTACCTACAAAGGAATATTATTGCATGAAATAGTGAGACTACCAACATTTTAATCTTTCATCTTCTTGCAGTTTGAAAAAATGAGAAATGTCACAAATGTCCATAGAGCATTGAAGCATTAGCTTGTTGCTTAGCAGACCACCTTCTTGTCCAAATATGGTCACTTCTGGCTCTGAAAAACCAAACCAGCATGATAGAGGCCACACAGCAGTGGTGGCTATATCCATCTTGCATATATAGTTCTTGAATATGCCTCCATACAGTAGTATTGTTGATCTGTGGTGCTCCTGTGTGGGTGCTAACCAGATGAAGTCTTTTTTTTTTTTTTCAGGTGAAGTCTACATGTAACTATAGAAAGAGCAATGTAGTGCTTTATACTTTCTCCATATTATGTTTATTAGTAATCGCATCTCATCTCTGCTTTTTTAAACCATTAAATATGGAGATTAACAACAAACATCCAGTATTAATTGCACTTAATGTTTCAAGCACTACATGTGAGTCTACACAGTGCATACTGGCAACTAGGGCTAGATGACAAAATTTCCATGAGTCCATCAAGAACTTCTGTTCAATCATTTATTTACACAATTATATATTTCATAATGAGATTAAGCTTTATCCCACCATATTATCCTCTTCCTTACTAATGGGTTCCAGAGGATAACAAGGACCAGTGTACTCAGCCATGTTGTTCAGTCCGTACACCACACAGCAGCATTGCACTTCGGGAGATCCCCATGTTACAGACATCAGACCAGTCACCAGTCTTGAAATCATAGCACTCAACTTTAGGGGTGGTGTCGAAGACACTGTATTGTCGCCACCCCACTGCAAAGAGGTGGTCATCAATCACCGAAATGCCAAAGCTGCTACGGGCATTCAGAATGGGGGGCATATCCTCCCAGGTGTTGGTGTTGGGGCTGGAGCCCTCAACAGTCTAGACACAGGTGGTTCCTCTAAAACCACCTACCTATATGAGAAAAATGTGACGATGAGGCTGCTCTTGGGATTTCAGGCATTTTCAGTCATTTCAGGCTTTTATAAATAAATACGTTTTCAAAATAAATGTTCTTCATGGGCGTGCATATAATCAGTTCTGACAAAGCAATGTCCAACCGTGTCTGTACACATGCTCACTGTACTTACTGTAAACACACAATCTGCATAGGTGATGACCCCGAGATTGCTGCACCTGCTGCCCATACTTCTAATCAGTGTCCATTGGCCGTTGGGTTATAAATTTCAGCTGAGGAGAGACACTCATTTCCAGTGAGACCACCACAAATGTAGACTTGGAGAGAATAACATAAGTAACGTGTCATTAATTTAATATATGGGACAAATATTTTCAGGACACCCTTGGGGGACCAAACAGCTGGTAGCAAACAGACAATACCTAATGAGACAATACCAAGGAAACTTTTGAAACCTTCCAACCACCTTGTAATAGAGCGTTGTGCAGCGGGCATCACTCTGTTGCTCATGCATGGACGCAATTAAAGTCCATTGGTTGGTCCTGGGCTGACAGTGTTGAGCACTATTGATCCTTTCATACCCATCAAAAACTTCAGTGGCATATATGTACCCATCCATCGCAGTTACACTGACATAGCAGCTATGTGAATGCATTGGCGCCACCTCCCCCCAAGTGTGTGTGTGGTCAGGTCAGATCTCTCCACAGCGTTGAACTCCTCATTACCATCACAGCCACCCATACAGTAAACTGATCCATCCAAGAAAACGGCACCCTGGTAGGCCCGGGGAACTTTGTTATAATTAGGTGTAGTCACTCAGCGGTCTGTAGGGACATCGTACGTCTCAATGCAATTGGTTGGATTGCCTTGGCTCCAGCCTCCAACAGCCAAGAGGATGGAGAAGGGCAGGTGTGGATGGGACTGAGGGTTGTAGAACATGTGTTTGGACTTGTTTGACTTGAGGTCAAGCATGGTCTGTAAATCCCAACTTTAAACCACATTGACCGTGACTATTTAGGAGCTGTGATTACAAACAAGGAAATTGCAGAATCCATAAAATCTTTGAATAATGGCAACAGCCCAGGACCAGATGGATTTGGTAACAAATTTTACAAAGAGTTAATTTAAATGGGGGACTTATTGGTCCCCCATTTAAATAAAATGTTTGGCATTTGAGAATGGTGAGCTTCCCCATGTCCTGAAAGAGGCAACTACTACTTTGATTCCAAAGGCAGAGAAAGATCTGGGGGAGGTGGGCTTGTACAGACCTATTTCATTGTTAAACACAGATCAAAAAAATTATAACTAAAATTCTAACCAAAAGGCTGAGCAGCCTGATAGGAAAGTTGGTACATCCAGATTAGACTGGATTTATCCCTCAAAGACACTCATACTTTAATCTGCAGTGTTTATTTAACATTATGTATTTGCCACGACATCCCAAGGAGGATCTTTTAATACTATCATTGGATGCTGAAAAGGCATTTGACCAGGTTGAATGGCCCTACTTACTTGAAGTCCTTCATAAATTTAAAATTGGTAATAGGTTCACCTCATGGTTAAGGCTATTATATTATGGTCCATATGCTATAATACTGACTAATCATACACTCTACCAATTTCAAGTTGCACTGGAGAACTAGGTAGGGCTGTCCTCTAAGTCCATTGCTGTTCACACTGACGATAGAGCCCCTTGCTGAGAGAATCAGAACACACCAAGAAATTCATGGATACAACACAAAATACACATGCAGATGATATTCTCCTTTATATATCACAATCACAGTCATCGTTACGTTAAATTCTGTCCCTGATTAACCTATTTGGATCCTTTGCAGGTTATAGCATCAACTGGGACAAGAGCAAGCTTATACTAATTCATATTGCAGAACATGAATATCTCCAACAACTCCCCTTCAGGATAGCCAGAGAAAAGTTCAAATATTTGGGAATAATTGTTACTAAGAATTATAACTCACTGTTTAAGGCTAACATTGACCCCCCTGATACAACATGTGCAATATGTGTTCTGTTGTCTTAATGTTTCTGACTGTTTTTTATTGATTTTTTTTTTTTTACTTTTATTGTTATACTGTATTATTGTGGTAGCAGCTTGCTTTGTGTACGATGTCCAAGACAAATTTCCCCGTGGGGACAATAAAGTATATTTGATTTGATTTGATTTGATTTGGAATACCCTCATCTCTGTGCAATATTATATTATTCATACTGAACAACATCTATTGCTCCTATATTGTGTAATATCCAATATTCATCCACTAGTGCAATACTCACCATCTTCATTATTATATGTATACACTTATTTTATTTTTTACAATGTATATATTTTTTATACATTTTATTTTCTGTATATATTTTTATACATACTGTTTTATTTTCTGTATATTTTAAGATTATATTAGATTATTATATTTTTATTTTAGAGAGTTGGACTTTCTATTGCATGGCACTGAACAGGTGGCCAACCAATCTCATTGTACATCCTGTATAATGACAATAAAGGCATTCTATTCTATTCTGTTCTATGCAGTAATACAGAGAAAGTCAGAATTTACACCCCAGTTTCAACTTCTGCAAACAAATGTGTAAATCACTCCATAAAAATCATATTTCCCCTTTTTCTTCATGTAGCATTAAATACAGTGTTCTCTGTTCAAACAACTCAGCTCATCAACTCCATGAATCAACATTTGCCTTGTTCTCTAACTTTTCTGAGCTACTAATTGTGCTGATGTCACATCCTCACCTGAAGTACTGACTACAGTTACACAGGATTATCTTGTGCACTTGAAATTCAACGTTGCCCACTCTGATCACAGCGTCACAAAGCTGTTGCTCCAAGCAGAGCTCATTATACACTGAGCTATTTCTACTCATCTTTGCTCTTCAGCATAAAAACATTTTACTTTCCTGACTCTCAGAACACTTCTTGTACTTGCAGTGAGGTGAAGGTGAGTGAATGTGATGTGAGAGAATTCTGTGCACTAAGACAGAATGGAGCCCTGTGACATTACAGTATGCAGCACGGGGACTATATTCAGAATGAAACATAATTACATTTGTGTTGAATTCATGCAACTGAGATATTAATCTGCTATTATTCTGCTGAGCATCTGTTACAGTTTAAATAATTATCCATTAGCATGCATATGTAGAGTAGTTTTACTACAGTGGTTTGCATTCAGAGGATTCCATGGATCAAATTCACAATGAAAGAATGACCTTTAAAAATATTGTTAATCAGCACATAGACAATGTTGCTCTTAGCAGCATTTTATTTTATGCACTTAACACATGTATAAAATAAACATGTTTAAAAAGACAAGTTTAAAGTTTGCGATCTTGTCTCCTAAAGAGACAAAAACACAAGTATTCATTATTAATGGTCCAAATTAATGTTTCTAGTGTCAGCCTTTCAGGCAAACTAACAGGCAGCTGTTTAAATTATGAAATGAACATATACATTTGTTTTACTGAGACCAACAAAGCTATGCAGCACGGGATATTACTCTGCCAGTACTGCCCTATTGCACATATATTGTCCAATATGGAAGTCTTTTCATTACTAAATACAGAAATAATGCTCTCAGCACTGCTTGCATGTATCAGAGGATGTGTCACAGCTAAGAAAGTGACTCCACTTTCATCTTCCTATTATTTTGTATTAATATCAACTGCAATTTCTTTGATATTGATTTTCATTACAGAAAATTTGTAAAACTGGCTAAGCCAGCAGTTCTCAAATTGTGTGGGATGGAGCACGATGATGACCAGGGTAATGTACAGCATGAAGCTGTATGAATGTTAATTTGTTAATGTAACAGATCTGTTTGCTGATGCTATTGTGGGTTGTGGAGTCTAAGGTTTTTGTATTGTTTGTAATGACCCTGATGAAGAGACCCAAGAAGGCTCAGGTCCACTAAAAAGTCTATGATTCTTATTAGGCCTCAGTTTTGGACAGGTGGGAAACTCTGATTTGCATTTGGCACATTTATATGGTGGATTATGATTAAAATTCCAATTTCAAACCCATTTATTTTGCCTCCCTAGTATTTTAAGTATACTTACCTTATATGTAAGATACACAAAATTTTTGTTCAAATGGTTCCAGTTTATTGGCATCCACTGAATCACTTTCATTACAGAAAAACAAACAAACTAGTGGCAGAGTCCTGGTCGTACAGACTGATTCTACAGAAACACATACCACACACCAAGTCAGTAAGAAAATATCTAATATCTACAGTGAAGCACATTTGGGTTAAAATGTTACCGAAATCTTTCCTGGGTTTTGTATTTATCTGTTGAATTGTACTTTAAATAAGAATTAATGAAATAATGGCTCGGCTTTATTGTTTGACATCCAAAAATCAAGTTTATTTTGACATTAGGGATGATTTTAAAGCCCAAACATCTGTTTTGTGACCTCAGTAATGACTAATGTCTAGATCCACACCTTTGGCTGAACAAACACTGCAGGAAACTGCTCATTTTCACCTGCTCTTTCAGATCGCCAGGAGACACCGATCTTTTTACCGAAAAGGTTTTACATTTGTCACCTGAGCGTTTCGCGTGAGCAGGTAAGCTACAGCTTGTAGAGTCTTCTTTTATATTAGGAAAAAACCACTTCATCTGCAGGAGTTACCATGTGCTTCTGATGGCCCTAACAAAATGAGCAGTTTGTCTAGGTAAACATCTCTGACCTTTCTTCATAAACTTTTTCAATAAATGTATTTTTCTGTGTGTATAAGACTGAAAACTGAAAATATGAGTTAAGCAAATGCCAGGCCTTCACACAAATCTGTTCCCAAACTCTTGTACCATAATAATGACTTTGGTAATTACTAACTCTTTCTGAACTCAATGTCTAAATGAATGGATTTATTATGCAATGTATCACCCATTAAAAACAAATATGAAGGGGACGCAGGCGTAAATCTGTCAAATATTTCATCAGTACACACGGGCAGAACTGTGGAATATTTAATGATTATTTTTGATCAGCCTATGTGGGTATTTAATATTGTGAAAGTAGAGAATGACCAGTTGATTTCACAATAACATATAATCTAATTAATGCAACTAGACTACTTTTTTAATATCTTTTTCAAACATGAGCATTTTCTGGCCTGTTGATCTTGACATTTCCTTTCATTACAGCTCAATCCTCCCGACACTAACATCTAAGGTTGTTCAACACTTTTTTTTTTTCTCCTCATCAACTATCTTTTCAAAAGATACTGCAATTGTTTTTCAGTTTTAGGATTTGATATTTTGTTTCTTCAAACTTGCAGGATTTGTTTAGCAAAACTCAATCTGTGCCTCCTACAAACTAAAACATAATGAGCCTCATCATATTTCAAATGAAAGCATAACAGGTCATTTGAACTGCATACACTTTGTGTCAAAATAACCAGAATCCTTGAACAAGGTAAAATAAAGAATCCGTCTTGTCTGAATGATTGTATCCCACAAATCCTGTTTTTATCAGATTCTACCAAGTGTGATTTTAATAAAAGTGCTGTGTAACAGCTGCTGAAACAACCAAAAAAACAACATACACCGAAATGGCCTGACATTTTCTCTAATTGTACACGCGCACACATCAAAACCAACCATCTTTCTATGTGTCAATAAAAACCAACTGAAAGCAGAAAAGTAAGCCTAATGAATGGTGGATCCTCTTCACAGTGTAGCCACAGCCTTTAGGAAATAAGAGGGCAAACAGCCAACCTTTGCTTACTGAATCCAAAATATACCTTGCAGCCAGATGCTTTGATTGACGTGTCCTGACAACCATCATTTATGTCTAAGCACCGTTGCCTAAATCACTGAAACGTCCAGCTTTTAAAAACAAAATAAAAACAAGAAACAAATGTGTTCCAAGCTGGTGAAGTGGAATCCTTGACGATCGAGTGAGTACTTTCTTTTTTTTTTGGGGGGGGGGGGGGGGCAATTAAAACAAGAACAAAAACAAAAAAACAAAAAACCAAACAGGCTGACAGAGTCTTTATTCTCCTCTGCAGAGCGTTCTCATTTTACCAGAACCTTCCTCCGCTTTATCCTGCAGGTCTGAGTTAGCAGGTGGGCCAGCGACTGTTAGAGGGTTGACCACACGTGTCCTCTGGCTGGACACACAGCTGGGAGCATTTTTGTAAATCCAACATGGAGCTGAGTTTGGCTGGGGAGGGGCATACAGGAGACTTTGTCTAGGCAAAGGGCTATCAGTCGGTGGAGAAGAGGTCGCCTGCTGAGGGGAGCGGGGCCAGACCCCCAGTTACGTTGGGCAGAAGCGAAAGGTCAGGGAGACTCTGGATGTGGGACTTGAGCTCTTTCCTCACCTGGGTCACCCTCGCCAGTTTCTGCTTATATTCCTGCCCAAGACATGATGACACGGTACACATAAGCAAATTATACTTGAGATATTGTTGTAAACACTGTCGGGAGGACATACAAGAGCCAGACAGTAAACAAGGTAGATTATCTCTAAAGGTGGATGCACCACAATGCCAGTAAGAATCCCAAACTTCAAATAAGTGTCTGCCAACTATGACAAGTAGGTCATGCTTTTTACTGTTTGCTGACCCTCTGACAACTTTTATTTCTTGCCCTGTCAGACATCTTTTCCAGTCATGTCGACATGTTTTTAGCCAGTGGGTCCCATCAGGGCTGAAGGATTTGCTATAAACTGCAATTCCTCGAATGGCCATATTAAAAAGCTCAAATTTGCAGCAGAAATAAACGTGTTTCCAGCCTGATAGAAAAAACTGTTTTGATCTCTATAGCTGTCTGCCGAAGTCTCCTCAGCTAATGTGAGGTTGGGGTGTTGGTGCCTTTAGGCATTTTACTGCAGTTACCTGTGAAATAATACAGAATGCTCTATAGAAACTGTTATGATGAGTCCAAGCATAATTGCACACAAGTGCTAATAATCACCTTCAGGTATTACAGTGCTCATTATTAAAAGGTACAGGAGAAACACAGACACAGATCCTTGTCTTGGCTCTTGTTTCGCTGATGACTGTTATGTTCCTCAGTGCCTTACCTCTAGTTTCTTCTCTCTCTCCATGAGTGCTTCTTTCTGGCTGCTGATGTATTCAGTCAGCATACGAGCTAGCTGCCGCCGATCCTCCAGCTCTGCAGCCAGGCGCCCGTTATATTCCGCCAGAAGCAAACAGGCTTCATCCACTGTTTTTGACAGCTTGTCTGCTGCCTCCTTGTCTAAATTTGAGCCAAAGTGTGTCTTGTTAATGTCAGAGGCTATTTTTAAACTGACTTTACTCCTGATAAACACAGTACTCTACAAGTAGTGCTCGCTGTATATTTCTGTCTGAACATTTATTGGTTGATTATGTTTCTGTTTTTTTTTTTGTTTGTTTTTTTTAGGGAGGGGGCAGTCTAATCTCTATCTATAACACTGAAAGCAAAGATAAAATAAGAACACAGCAAATCCAAGCTGAACTTATATAAATCTATGAAAAGAAAAAAAAAAAAAAAAAAAAAACTCGCCCATGCTGTCAAGCCTTACCTGTAATTTTCTCCAGCAGGGAAACATCCTGGACTTCCTGCGGCAGCGAGGCAATCTTCTGACGAACAGCAGCGTCGCCTGATGCAGCGTTCTCCAAGTCCTGCAGGGCTTTTACCAGCTCCTCTGTCTGCAAGTGTGTCAGAGTGTGTTTAAAGGAGAAAAAAAAAAAAAACAGGAGGTGGAGGAAACAACAATCAGTGATCAGTGAGGAAGGAGGGCAGGACAAAGCCAAAAATCCCAGCTTTTTAATAATAACTGATTTAAATGGTGGCAGCTTCACCAGCTGAGTTGCCAAGGCATCTGTGTTGCGAGGAGAGGTGTGGCTTCTATAGTCGTTATCGTCATCGTCTTCATCTTCCTGGATCTTTGGATAGCTTCTTTTCACTGGCTTTTTTTCTTCTGCAGATTCAAGTTCAGAGATAACAGAACAGAAAAACTCTATCAGTTCATGAGGCAGCTATTCTGTGTCCTTCAATGCCTCTATACTGACATGCTACCATGCTGATGTCAATACCAAGAAGTTATTTACTGTTAGACAACATTCTGGGTACTTGAACACTGCGCTTTGTGTTGTTCTGTGATGCAAAATCACCTAATTATTTTAAAGAATTCACACAGTAACATTTCTCATTTACCTGCAAAAGCAGGCGTGTCAACATGCATGTTATTATGTAATTAACAGTGAAAGTTTGAAAAGAAATGCCTCCCGTTTGGAGAATTATTCAGTTGTATTTGGTATATATTCAGAACTGATACATTCACCTCATAAATCATGACCCTTCTCTAGCAAAAGTCCACAAAAAGTGATTCAGTGTTTGTGATCCTGACCCTGGTTTTAAAGTCAAATGCTGTGGTGTGACCTACCTTTAACACATATCATACAGATTTCCATACACCGGTAACAACAAGGTTATGTAATAGTCATCTAACCTGAAGGCCTAGGACTGTTTGAGTCTTCTATGGCCAGTCTGAGCTGCTGGATGAAGTCACTTCTGTAGAGGTTCCTCTCCTTCCAGATGTTCAGCAGTCTTTCCATGTGCTTTTTACAGCTCTCGTCTGCTTCACTTCAGGGCGACAGGGGAACAGCAGAGTTCAGCAGATGATAAGGGGAAAATGATGACTTACAAAAAAAATCATGCAAAAGCATATTACAGCAGCTTAAGTATGTTTTTTTTTTAGCTGAGAATGACTTGAATTTCAACAAACTGATAAAATGCAATTAAAACTTTATTTTGAAATTTAAAAAAGTGACCCCATTAGTAGATTATTATTATAATTATATATATATTATTATAATAATAAATTTTATTTGATCAAAACACTTTTTATTTGATCAACTAAAGAGGAAAAGTTGTGATATTTGGACACACTCCTTATAAAGTCTCACAGCTTCATTAATTTGTTATGCCTTAACTGTGTCGCCAAGATCTGTTGCTAGGACACTGACAGTTTGAGAGCTGGAAAATTTTTCTGACCCTTTGGACCTTATGGTAACAATAACCATGAACTCCTCTAAGCAAGCAGTGAAAGTAACTGATGCAAAAAAAAACAAAGCACAGGGAGGATCTAAAAATATATCAAAGCATATCCTGCTAAGAGTTTTTTACGACACATTCTCTAAGAAATAGCAGATAAGATCTGGTTTGCTTAATACAAAAGCAAAGCAAAAACCATAATTCAAACTAATTATTTCCCAGCTGCCTAATTGCACAGACAGACTCGCTCACACACACTGATTGCATCCGAGAGAGTCTAATTTGCAGCTGATTCAGAGAAGACAGTGGTCACATGAGAATATACCTGGCAACATGGGAGCAGGCATCGACGAGCACAGACTCAAAGTCTTTGGTGAACTCGGGGCCTTTCTTCTTGCTGTTCTGGATGACATCATTAGCCAGATACAGAAACGTCAGCTTCCTGCTGCTTTTAGCTGGAAAACATGAGAAACATCTCCTTTAAATTATCATTATATCATATCATTAGATTGAAGAACTTTACCAAGGAAAATTCACTGAGTACGTTATCAGTTTCTCATATTCAAATTATTTAGCAATAAAGTTTGAGTCACAATATTAATCTGCATACTTTCCTTCATCATAACAGTCTCCTCTGTTTACTATAGCAGGTCTTGTGACTGTAGTGCTGAACAAGTTTTCTAATTATATTTAATGCCTATTTACCTACATTCAAGAAAATTGAGTCAATGCATAAGAATGACCCTGCAGGAAAAATACACTGTTAGATACAATAAATAGATTTAACAGCATTTCTCTATTTAATGCCCTTCTAAGTTGAGCA